>NW_027468576.1:8215000-8272500 GCF_046254945.1 Alosa pseudoharengus | reverse complement strand
ATAGACAGGCAGATGATATTATTTAACACATAGACAGGTGGATAATAGTATTTACATATTTACCCCAGGACCAGACTAACCTACTGGGGGACGAACAACACGTATACCAAGGGTGTGCCGATGCTGATGTGAATGTGTGAATGCATCTTGTGAACATGTGAATTCTGGTCATACCGCACTCTTTTAAACATAGAGGTGATAATTAGACAATGGTTATTTTTAACATATCCCTTATGAGAGGTATTGTTAGAGGTAAAAGTTGAAATTGGCTTGATGAAAGTTGTTTTCAAACTTTTTTACTTCATGCATTGATATGAATATGAATATGTGGCAATGGTTATGCTCACTAGAATTGTATTTGAGTTTTTATTGTAATATGAACCTGCATAGAGAATAATGCCTGCTTAATGCATAATGTCCAGATGGAAAGGCGGATTGTATGTTGGTTAACTTGAAAGGCGGATAAAGGATGAATTTAGCCCTCAGACATGGAAGGGAAGGCTGGAATGCTTGGTTGGAAGGCATGATGGATGGCTTGCTTTTCAGATTTTTAAGACACAAGCTGAAGTGTAGCAGTTTTTGGAGTGAACTGCCATGTGACCTCTGCAGAGAACCTGCACGTACACACACACACACACACACACACACACACGCACACTCTGCTCTTTCATCTCCAAGGTCCCTCTGCAGGTTCCCCACTATCCGCTGCTTCACCAGTGTCCTGTCCCTCTCCCTCCTCTAGCTGACGCTGCCGCCAACACTTATCCTGACCGCAGCACTAACACCGACCGCTCCTCTGCTCTCGCTAAAAAGCGCTTCACCTTACAGCGCCTGTCCAACCGCAGGTCCCTTCCCGCAGGTAACCCCGTAGCCATGTTTCCTCATACCTCATCGATCCCCACCTCCACTACCCCCTCCTCCTCTTCCTCCTCCTCCTCCTCCTCCTCCTCCTACATCTCTGTCTTCTGTGTGTCACGTACCACCACCCTCTGTCCTGACGTGACCTTGGGAAAGGTCTCCATTTAAGGAGGATTCATAGATACCCTCTTGACCAGCATTGATCTGTCTGTCACCCCATGTCCCGGCTGTTGTTGCATTGACTATCGAGGCATTGAATTTCATTTGGTCCGACAGAGCTTTTTGTCACAGTGCAGTCCTTGTCATCATTAAACCGGTCTAGGAGCCAGTAAGCTGCAGGGTGAAAGGGAAAATATTGGCCGGCAAAAGAGATACTGGAGTTGATGTGATGGCTGAAGTCTTTCAGCCCAACAAAATGTCAGGTCGTAGTTTTTCATTGTCTTGTTATATAGTTTGTGACATTTCAGAAACTAATCGGAATTACTGAAAAAGATGTTTTGATTCAACGTTTCAAAGAGGTTTATTAGTCTAGATGGAATTGGAGGCCGCCGAAACAGTCTAAATTATAATGTAAGCATATTTTAAATATTTGACCTTTTGTCTCATCGCTTCCATTGTGAGGGAGTGAAATTGCATTACCTAGGGAATTTCAGTCTCAAGCAGGTTTGAGATTAAACACATACCTCTGAGGTATATTTGTTGATAGCAGAGCTATTCAGAACCTCTTTGAAGGAAATAAAATGTGTATTTGGAATTAAAGGGGGTTATGTCCTTACAGTTATCTGTTTTCTGTCAGTGGCACCACAAACTGCCATTGAGAGACTTTTGGTGAATGCGGACTAGCTGAGGCTTCTGTTGAGAAATGTGCACACAGGCAGGTTTGTGGTCGTGTCCGCGCCGGGCCTGCAGAGCCTGTGGCTGTCTGTGAACTTCAGCTGTCGGCTGCGTTCATCTCGTTAGCATAGCCCTGCCATTGATTTTCCCATCGGCGCCTGTGAAGTGGCTCCGCGTGGCCGAGTGCGCGCTATTTGTCTTTATCATCCCCCACTTTCTCTGTGTCCTCCCTCCATCTAATGCGTCAGTCTCCCTGTTGACCATCCGGCTGTTCATGGTCCCTAAATAAAATGAATTAATAAACTTAAGCCGCATGGTGTTAGCAGAAATCATCGGCCTCTGCTTATTGCCAGCTTACACACACAACAGAGATCGATACGCGGGGACCAGAAAAAGGCTGAATCCTGGAGGCTATTGCTCCCATCGCTCCTGCCATTTATTAGTGTTTGTCTCTCATCGCTCTTCCCTCCCTCCCTCTCCTCCCTCACTCACTCACTCTCCTTTCCCCTCTCCTCCAGTCATCTTTTCAGCCATACTAATTGCTAACCTCTGCCTGCCTCTCACTCCAGAACCTGCACCCAAGGAGATGGAGGTTCCTCGCCGCTTCTCTCTAGTCTCCTCTGTTAGTGCCTCTACCGCCACACGCGCCACCAAAGGTATCTGGTCGCGCGGACCTCTGGTGTCCTTGCTCTCCTCCTCCTCTGCTCACACTGTCCTTATAAAACTGACATAAGCAGGTGCAGAAAGGGAGAAGGTGAGGGAAGGAGAGAGAGAGAGAGAGAGAGAGAGAGAGGGAGTCCACTCTGACATGCCTACGAGAAGGAAATAAAAGCCCATTTTCTCGACAAGTCCTGTGCATTAGGGCTCCTTTATGATTTATGAAATGACGGAAATAAAATCTGTGAGCTTCCTCTCCGAAAAAAAAATCTCAAACTTCAGAAATGTCATTGAATATTTAAAAGAAATCTCATCAGTGATAAACGGAGAACGTTAGGCTCCTGACATTTTGAATAGTGCACGCCATTGGGAGCTGCCTTGTACGCGGTAGCTATTTGAGTTCCGATGAATTTTTCTATGGGTGATGAAAACAAAAAAAATGCATTTTATAAGCGTGTCTCTCCTTCCCCTCTCCTCTTCTGATATATTCATAACTTTAGAGTGGCATGAGAAGCTTTCAGTTCACTCTCTAATCCTCCTTGTCAATATGGCTTACATTTATGTATTCACTGCTTTATCCAGGTCGACTCTCTTCTAGCCTTAGATCCAAGAGACATGAGATTAAGAGTGACCCCACACCACTAGGTTATGAAGGTACTGCTTTGTGTTTGCGGATGGTGCATGTCATGCCTTAGAGATACACAGAGAGAGATGGGAGAGGATGTGTTATTGTGAGTCTGTGTGCAAAGATGAAAAAAAAAATCCCTTGTTTTCCCTCTCGCTTGTTTTTAAGCATGTTAAAAATGGTTTGCTTGGAACATTCCTGCATGGTTCATTTCATAAACAGAGTGACCTGATGCGACCTGCTGATGGGTGGGAGGAGCGGTGAATCTGACACTTGTGTTTTTAATGATTGTCTTTCAATCGATATTTCTGACAACATGAAGAAGCAACTGACAGCCCTAGGGAAAACACAGGGCATCCGGTCACCCTCGCGTTTTCAGTTGATGATGTTGGTGATGTGACGTGATGTGCTTTTGGAATGGCGTGATTGCTTTTTTATTTGGAGTGTGATTACTGCATGGTACCCTGTGCTGTTTTCATCCGCATGATGAGGAGAAATCAGTTACTGAAAGGGGTTTGATTTATTTCAGTTTCAGAAAGCAAAGCTTTATGTGTTTGTGTACGTGTGTGTTCTGCAGCCTTTCTCTGTTTGGCAAAGATTGCATGTGTGTATGTGTGTGTGTGTAGGGGTTGTAAACTGAACATGTTCTGTGTTTGGTGAAGCACTTCTGGCAGCTTGTCAGGATATCTCTGCTGTGTATAAAGCCTTCATTTTCTCTCAGATGTACATGGGGGTGCGCCAGTCCCAAGCAAACAAAAAGGTACCACAAGTACCAACTCAGCTGTGCCTAGATCCACCTCCCAGCCAGGTAAACGTCTAAAAGAAGCAAGGACCTTTCTTGTGTGTTGGTGAGGTGTCCTTGTGGAAGTGTTGGTATATGTAACTCGAGGTTCCTGGATGAACTGGGTTATATTTTGGGGAGACCATTTTGAAACGTGCATCTGATTTCAGACATATCCTTTTACAGTTATTATTTTTTGTGTGTTTGCCAACAGTGTAAATGCTTTTTATAACCACTCCTGCACCTGTGTGGCCTTTCTTTAGGATGGACCCAGCGGCGCTTGCCCTCAATGGACACAGAAGATTTTGAAACCATACCATCAAGTGCGGAGGAACTCTCCAACTCATCTGACGGTGAAGAGGAGCGAAATAACAAAAATGTACGTTCAGTTAAATGAGTCCATGCATGTGCATGCCTGTGTGTGTGTGTGTGTGTGTGTGTGTGTGTGTGTGTGTGTGTGTGTGTGTGTGTGTGTGTGTGTGTGTGTGTGTGTGTGTGTGTGTGTGTGTGTGTGTCCGTGTCCGTGCACTCACCATATCACTTTTGAGTCATCCCAATCCCTTCCGAAAAGACTTTCTCAGGGTAATTATTTCCCAGCAGCACTGATCCTCATTATCATGAGCCGAGGACTTGACATTTAAAAGACAAAAAAAGGAAAGGGATTAGCCTGGTGTTGGTTTATCTCTCCGCCGCTTCAAACTCCCAGCATTTCACTTTCTATTACAATCTGTCTGATGTGTGAGAGTAGGAGAGAGCCGCTTTAATAGACCAGCTCCATCATGATAATGTAACATAAGATTCTCACCACATAGATACACTCTCACACACACACACACACACACACACACACACACACACACACAGGGCGCACATTAGATACTGGTCTCTCTCTCGATCTGTCTATCCATCTCTCTATCTGTCTGTCCATCTATCTAATTCTCCTCTCTCGGTTTCTCTCCTTTCCTCGCTCCGTCCTCTCAGGGGGAAAATGAGCGGTTCCAGGCCCAGCTGGCGTATGAGGCAAGGACAGGGCAGGATCTGGCTTTGGAGTCAGGGGAAATCGTGCAATTCCTGGAAGAGGCCGAAAATGGCCACTGGTAAGTGTTCAGACTTCACTCCCCACTGGCTGTTTGCCCCACTCTTCCATGCTGAAAGGGCTCTTGGGAAAGCCACTGGGAGCCCTGCAGCTGGTTAGCCTATAGAGGGAGACATGGCTCTTCTGTGCCGTTAGATGCTTACTCAATGCGCAGTCATCTTAAGGTGATACACCAAAACTGCAGGGAAGATCATTTACACAGTTGCACATTTACATGTGCTCTGTGTAAAATCATTTTCTGGGGCTATTTAGTTGCTTGATTTGAAAGCTAGAGACAAAGCAGTTGAAATCAGTAACGCTCACAAATGCTTCAGCGGGGCAGTGTAAGGTTTAGGGCCATGATGAGCTTCAAGAACTTCAAGACATTTGGAGATTTTAACTTAAAATAATTGTTCACCCATTAGTGTGACCCATTGATTGCAATGCCTGTTTATTTACTTCGTAACAAGTTCACGTTCTTAACACCATACCAGGTTGTTTATGAGTCTGCATAAATGTCTGTGCAGAGGATTTAGAGCAATCTTGTACTTAGAAACTCAAGCATTTCACAAGAACTAGTTACAAATGAAGGATGGTGGAAGCTTAATGAATTATGCATTAGAAAATCACTTACAGTAAACTAAACTCTAGTTAACTTTATCATGCTATCTTTACTAGGGTTAATGGTTGAGAGGGAAACCTATTGCAATTGAAAAAAAAAACTTTTGCATTTGGAGTTTCTTTACTTGTGGTCCCATCTGAAATTAAAAGTTAATTCCTGTGTAAGCTTTTTCTCCCAATGATCCAGCATATTAAAAATGTTTCTTGGGCAGATGAGTGTACCGTCATGGCGATGAAAAACAATGTTGAACTGAATAATTGATTGGGCTATCCTTCCTCCTCCACAGAGAGTTGTTATTGCCACTTATAGAAATAGCCTGCCAGCCAGCAATGGATGAGAGTCTCTCTCCCACTTCCCCTCACTCTTTTTTAGGGGGAGGGGTGGACTATGAATACCCTATGAAATTAGGCCTCCGCTTAAAAATGCTTTGAATATGCTCATATTTCATCACCTCATGCATATTTCATCTCTGAAAACCACGTTCAGTCATTTGCGTCCTCGGGTCGGTGCCTTGAAAGTATCTTACACCCTTCTCACTCTTCTTCTCTCCTCCTCCTCCTCCTCCTCTCTTTCTCTCACTCGCTATCTTCCCTCTTACTCTTCTCTTTAACTTTTCAAGCCACACTTGTGAAGTAATAAAGAATTCATTGGGCTTTCATGGACTCAGTCAACACATGCCCACTAGCAGGGGACATGCTAAGGCAGAGAGGCGGTGTTTTTATGGCCTCTGTCATTTTCGCTGACTGAATCCTTCGCTAGATCCTCCCCACAGTTAGCAAGCTCTTCCCTGGAGCTACCGCCTGCCACACCTGCCTCTCTGGATGAGGAGTATGTGGTTCTCACCTAGCCTCCCTGCGCGGGTAATGTCCTCTGCCTCCTGTTGCTAGCACATTTAGATTAGAGAGTAATGGCGCTGGATTGTTACACTCGTGGTGCTGTGTAAGTATCGAGCTGCGAGGCTGTTGCTGTGTGCACCTGTGTTGCATCAGTCAGAACCGTTCGTGCTGAGACCTCGTGGTAAGCTGACACTCAAATGTTTTTAGATATCCATGAGGTCAGGCGAGGAGCTGTCTCTAAAGTTGAATGTCTAAATAAATTATACACTCCACGAAGGCTTAGTTCTTAAGGAGTGGCTGAAGACTTTTTGATATATTTCTTTAGCATTTTCTCTCATTCCTTCAATCCATGTCAATGACAGTTCAGAGACGGGTGTAGAAGGAACTTGGGATCAAAATTCATGGAAATTCATGACATTTCATGCTCAAAGGCGCCACGAGTGTCAGCTTTTCAGTGGCAGAGTAATCCAGTTTTGAGATACTTTGAGTTCTTCCAGCCTAGGAACGTGCTTCTCCCTTTTAAGCCCGTTACTGAAGTTGAACGTTGTTTTTTCCCATGTTATAGGCTAGTCAAGAACCTTATTACACAGAAGACAGGCCTGGTGCCACCTGCAATACTACAGTCAACCGCAGGAAGACATGAGCTTTACAGTCACACTGGTACATCCCACTAACCCAGTGTCCATTGCAAGCAAGCACTTACAAGGAATTTGAGAGGGGTTGGGAGAGGGCTCATACTGGGAAGTGGGAAACATGGCTCGCGTTGCTTGGTCACTAGCATCGAGGGAACACAGCCGTGCATGATGTCATCCATTGTGGCATGATCCCTCTCCGTTTCCACTCTCCAAGCTTGGCTCTGTCATGTTCACAACTCGCACTTGTGTGGTTTGTTTTGATGCATTTGTTTGTAATGGCAAGTGCTTTGTTAGTCCTGGGCCCTTCATCTGAAAAAAGAAAAAAAAAACATGTCTATTTGGGGCATTAACAGCTGAGGCTTATGCTTGGGGCATGTGCATACTTTTGCTTGGAGCTTCTCGACGAGTGTACTCTTGCAAGCAGCACAGCTCCTTTGTGGTTTGAAAAGCTGGGTTGATAACTCACGCTGTTTACAAGCATTAAAAAAGTGATACTTTTGCTCTTTATTTTTCTGTTTTAATTTTATAATTTTTTTGTACCATCTTTATATTTGATAAACAGCGCTCTTGCATTAATAGTGCTGTTGCTCTAACTAATAGGTTGAGTGTTGTCCTACGATGAAAAAAAAGAGGAGTTAAAGAAATAAGATCCTGTCAACAAATCAACTAAAATCGTGATGTGAAGATCATAACATTCTAGTCTTTCAGTAACATGAGATTTTAGAGACTCCCCTTCTTTAGTCGTAGTGTGCGCTGTACCCTATAGTGCCATTGTCCCCTGCTATTTTTGTCCTGCTTGTCTGAATCTTTAAATTCCCCATTCCTCACTCCCCTGTTGCTTGGCACTCATTCACTTCAAACAGCTGTGTTGTCCTGGTTTGGAATATGTGTGGCTGACCCTCTCCTCTCCTTCTGCTGCCCCCTCCCCCCCTCTCTCACAGACATCTTCAGTGACTTGTGCACCGCGGCACTAACGGACACCGAGGAGAACGAGGATGACGCCAGGGGGTGACGTGGCTACAGCCAACTGACGGAATTGCATCTAAGACTGCCGATCCGACCGCCTTGCTTCAGTGCCAAGCATTTAAATGAATGCTGTAGGACGCGTGCCCGTGTAAAATCTCTTCAGAGAGAAAAAAAAGCACAACAAATACCACACCATAACGTCTGCAAAGAATGTCCCATCATTGTATATGGGCAACCCCTGTTGCGTTGCTGCTACAGCATGGCCAGCCATATTGATGAAGAGAGAAAGAAAAGGGGGGGGCGGGGCAAGGTAGTGAACTGCTCCCTCCGGCCTCAGTAGCCCTACTTCAGCTGCCAATGTCAAGCAACAAATTGCATGCCCAGTCAGCCAGGACCCCCAGGAGAATCTCAAGCCCTTGTAAGCTGGTGCTCAGTGCTTTCATTACCAAACTTCACTGTGCCTTCGTAGGGGCATATTGTAGCCTGCTCTCCTTTGGCTAAAAGTGCTCAACATTTTTGAGGGGGAATCACTCCAGTGACAATATGGGTCTCAAAATACCACAGCGAAACGAGGAATGCATACAGTGTGTCACAAGCTTGACAATGACATGGCATATTGTGAATGCTCTGCACACAGGCTTGGTTTTATCCTGACTCTGAGAGAACATTTATCAACTGTACTGTCCTGCTGAAATTTTCAACCTGTACACTAGTCTCTGCTATTATACACAGCACTTCTTGAAGATTTGTGTATTGTACCTGTATATTTGTATACTCTTTCTAAAATGTCAGCTAAACTAGTGTTTCCTGGCTTTATTACAGTTAAATCTCATTTGGAAAGTGTCAAGTCATATATGTATGTAATTGTTGTAAAGATTATTGGCTTATATCTTTAATGCAGGTATCCATCTCAAATACTTTTTTATAGGCTAGCTAAAGACGTTCAGAATTGCCTTGGTAATGACACTTTAATTAATATATCAGTTAAATTGAATATTTACAACATTAACTCAGTATTTTATTAACTCTCACCATCAGATATATTCCAATAGTACTGTAGGGACTATGTGGCAGTACTATTTTGTTACAGTGTTGCATACCTGAATGTTTCAATGTAAGTTTGTATATTATGTCAATAATATTATTCTTAAATTTCATTCATCTTTTTGTAATTTACCTTGTAGTGACGCCATACCATTTCATCCAAGCAAAAAAGCATTCCATCAATAATATGCCACAGTACAGCTGTCTCCATTAAGGGATACTATTCATTTCAGATACCTACCAAATCATTTCAAGGAATATATATGTACAGTATAAAGATCTTTTAAAGGCTTTCTCGAGATTAAGTGGAATGACACAATTCCATAGCAGGCCTCTGTAGTCCTTTCACATTGCATATTTGAAGTCTTACTTAAAACTCAGATGATTGTAAACAAATGCCTTCAGTGGTTACTGCATACTGTTGGGTTCATATGAAATTGTCATATCTTGTATTTAAATTGACCATTATTATTTAAAACAAAAGAATAAGGGTTCTCTGACTAATTTTTTTTTAAAATTATCAATGGAATGTATGAGAAATGTTTTATTTCCTGTCTGTACATTTGTAAGAATATGAAAATACATGGGCTATAAGAGTATTGTGGTGACTTTTCCTTTCTCAGTGATCACTGATATGTCCGGTCAGTTTCGCAGATGAGAAGTCTTTATTATTTACGCCTGACTATAGCGTCACACTTGAGCTGCAAGAAGTCATTAATGTTAGACTTAAAAGTCTACTACTAAATATTTGACTTTGTCTACAGTGAATGAAATTATAGTATAAAGACTAACATGGATTATAGTATAAAGTGTGATCTAAATCTGAATTGTCATTGTTCTTTACTGTTTACTGTTACTACTTAAAACCAATAATTAGTCAAGATGAAAATAATTCTAACCTAACTTCCCATCACCAGTAAAGCAGGTAGTTGTGTTTTTGACCATTACATCCAGGGCAGAACCACTTTTGACTGAATGTCAGATTTGTTGTTCTCAACAGAGAGACATATTTAGTCTCCCAAGAGACAGATATTTGAACTTTGGGGAACTACAAGTTATTTACCTCAAGACTCAAGCAATAAAGCCCTACAATATTCGGAAGTAGGCTATGAACCACTCTTGAAAGGGTTTTTTTGCCACTTGAAAATGTAGTCCATAACAGTCAATCAGTCTGAGTGAATAAGGACATAGGTGTGTGCTTTTTTCAGAATTGCGGGGTAAAAGTGAGGTGGCAAGTAGGCTTCACTGAGCTTTATTCTACTGAGTGCCTTTCAAGCTCCAGAAGGGAGGGAGGGGGGAGCGAAGCTTTCACAAAGAGCTGGGGAAGATGTGACGAGCATACAGAAGCACCGGAGTTCAAAAAACACAGTGACGCTCAGCACTTTGTCCTTCAGGCTCCACACAGGTTCCAGGGGATCTCTAAAGGCGCCCACTGCAGCATCCCAGCTCTAGGTGCATGGGCAGAATGCATCATAAGGGCTTGTCCCTGAAACAAACTCCCAGAGATGGCACCAAGGGAACCCAAGGCAGAACAAAGCTGTTGGACTTCAGAGGAAGTCTCTTGATTGAAAAGGTTATTGTTGGATTCATAGTAACAATGAGCGAGGAACAAAGTGCTTCAATCTAACCGGGCCTGCTCGTAAGATGTTGTATTTCAATGAGTGCAACAAAAATAATTCACGATTACATTGAATTTTTCATAAATGTCTGTAATTTGTATATGTCCAAAAAGGCTAACGTGACCTTGACATTGAATATGCTCTCAATGAGGATACCATAGTTGTTCAGAAAAATGTTAAATATGCTCAGCAAGCATACATACAAGTAACATACAAGAAGCATTCCTGAACTCCCTACTCCAACCACACACACACACACAACCAGACTGCGTCTGCCCAAAGCGCATTGTAGTTTGAATCGAACGACCAATCAGAGGCGCTAACGTCGTCTGACGTCGTGCTACTTCCGTCAAGCTCTCGGACTTCGACCAATCTGCTTGCTGCTGTATCTGTTTGTCGCACAATTTGAATTGTTGTAGTTTAGTTGTAGACTTTTGCGAATATGGAATGTAATGTTACAGTTCAATAATGTTATTTTCAGTATAGCTATGACGAGTCGCAAAACATTTCGGTGTATTTAGGTTTGCTGTCAGTGTACCGTTGCTCTGACACCTGCAAGTACCATTAGGAAAAACTTGTATCTGTCAGTCATTTGGCTAACTAACGTTAGCTAGCTGCCAGCGTAATATTAGTTAGCCCATTACCTGCGTGAGCTAGCAAGCGACACCAGTTTGGTTACCTTTAAAGCTGGTCATCCAGCCAGCTACCAACTAATAATTGTGTGGACGGTTGTGCGGAGATAAACGAGGTCGGTTAGGATATTTCCCACATAAGGTAAGTCTGAATTTGTACAATAGATGATTGGCGACGTTGCGTGTTGATGTTTCTTTTGTCTGCACCTGTGCAAACTTTAGCAAGTGAGCCTTAACGTTACACTTATTTTTTCAAGTGGACAATCATAATGAACTACGTTTATCAACATAATGGTAATAGTTGCTCACCTAAAACAACATGTTGCTGGATTTCACATCTACGAATGAACACATCATCAAAAATCTAGTTTGAGCGTTAAGTTTCAACCGACGATTTAGGGATAGATGGGCTTTGAGCCAGGCTAACTTGGGCGAACGTTAACGTTAATGCAAAGCTCAGATCTTAATATTTACGTCAACGTTAATTGTAAATAATAAGCTATGGTTAACTGTTTTTTTTTTGTTGTTGTACAGTTAACTTGAAAGTTTAGAATTTTAGGTCAAGTTAACGTTAACATTTAACGTTTACGTTACCTTCATCTTCAAGCTTAAGCGATGGCATAAGTTAGGCCTACCGTTAACTTAATGAGTGAGTAGAAATTTGGTTATTTGGACAAAGCTAAACATGTGTGCGATCTAACCACATAAAAGACGAGATCCAAAAATGCCGTCAGCTACGTGGTGTTTGGAGAATGATGTCAACACAACTGTTTGCTGTGCCGCCCTGTCTCTCAGGCTGAAGGGCAGCGGTTGTTGAACACACGCTAGTCTTTATATGGCACAGAATCCTAGTTTTCCACGACACCCACTTGGCATTTGCACTGTATATTTCCATATTTTTTCACCTCTTTGTTGCTTCTACATTTTTACTTCTCTGACAGGATTGGGTCACCACCCCCTGTCACACAGGCATGGCTGACTGCAGCATAGTCACTATAGGGACCACTCGTAGCCTGCTGGTTGACTTCTCTGTGAATGACTCCAGAATGGCAGAGACCTCTAAGGAGCACACTTTCCTGAGCCTACCGGACGATATGGATGGTAAATGAAATTCTTCTGTTATCTCAACCGGGGCCGACAACTTACCCTGGTGTCTGGCTCCATGTACTGATCAGAAGTTTGACTGAGATTGTTGCCATAAAGTAGGCCTACTGTTCTTTTTGTATTTCACCTTAACTCAGCTGACTTGCCCTTCGTTTCACTCTTTCTCTGCAGACATGCCTCGGGTGGAGACCAGGATTGTTTTAGTGGGAGAAACCGGCAACAATCCAGCTATTGTGAAAGCACTTCAGGTGAATGACATCATTGATTTCAAGTCACCAATGCCACTGAATCATGGCTACAAGTAAACAGGGGTTTGAACAGAGGGATCAAAGGGTTTTGACAGTTCAGTCTGATATAATTTTCTCTTAGCAATTTGGGTTCACCTATGTAATTGTGAAGTAACTTGTTGGCTGGTTTATCTGGTCAGTGGGGCTATAGTACCAGCTATACTGATTGCCATATTCTGAGTGAAAAAAACTGATTATGACCAAATAGCTATCTGTAGATGGAATAAATATGGCCAATGTTGGGTCTCATAGCAATAGGACACTTGAAGTGTAAAGGGTAAATCTGCCTTGTGTCAGCAGTGTTTTGTAATCATGAATGAAGTGTAAGTTAGATGTTTTCCTTTTGTCACATGCTCAAAATGCTTCTCATACCATCTCAAGGTGACTGCTGTTGCTGCGAGATGATTCCACAGCAAACCAAGATAAAGTTGTGACTGTACTGCACCATGTCTAAAGTACCTCCCCCCACACCCACCCCCCTGTAAAAGCTTAAAGTGGGACATTAAGATAGCAGAATTAGTGCCAAGCTTTTCAGTCTGTGGTGCTATACTACCAAACACTTTCAAGGGGAGGCCTAAAGTCCGCTTTTTGCATAGACATGAGGGGATTTGATTTGTTTGCTCCTCGCTCTCCCTTGGATGTGTTTACAGACTGCAGACACATTTTCCTGTTTTCAGGATTGTAGCCGTTTTACTCTGTCTGTCTTCCTTTCCCTCATTTCCGTTGTGTTAGAGTCTGAGAGTCTCCGGAGAGTTGAGGTTGCAAGGGTGGGAGAGAGAGAAAACTAGACTTTGAGAGAAATAATAAAACAGAATTTGAGCACTCGGCTCCTCAACACCTGCTGTTAGGACTGGAGGACATGAAGTGTGTGTGTGTGTGCGTGTGCGTGCATGTGTGTGCGTGTGAGAGACATGTTACGTGTGAATGCAGAGTATGTGGATGGTATGTGTGTTAAAGAGGGTGTTTGTATTTGTTGCTGTCATCATGATGAATGAATGCCAATATTTGCTGTAAAAAGCATGCAAAGATTTTGTTAAATGTACCTCCTCAAAGTGAGTCGTCAGCACAGAAGCCCAGTCATGCAGGCCCATCCTCTCACAGTTAAATTGTGGAGAACAGCTCCCTTCTCCACACACACACAGACCTCCAGTTAAGAGAACTTCACTGCTTTTAACATTCTTAATTTATCAAGGCCTTCTCTGGATAATCTTCTGATTTCTTGAAGTGGCTTATCATTGAGAAACAGGAAGTCTTCATTCACCTCAATGATCTTGTCCAATCATGTCCATTGGGTTTGCCTGTTTTATGTTGCCAGAATTTACGTCAATGCTTCATTCTTACAGGACATCAAAATAATGGAAGTCCCAGTGGTAAAGATTAAAGAAGGTGTCCCGGGCTCAGAGGCAGGCGAGAAATTGATAAAATCTATTGTAAATATGGTATGTCTCAGGACGGACGATAATTGTACTGCATGCCGAATATCACCTTTTCTGTTTTAACTGGCACCAGAGGGGTGACGGGTGTGTCCTCAACACTAAGTGTCAGTGTATCCTGTTAACACCTGGTGGATGAAACTAAGCGTTTTTAACAAAGATGATGTGTATGTGTGTCTGTCTCTTTCCCCCTCTAATTTGCACTACCCGTTGTGAAATGGCTACTTTGATTTGATTTTGCACAAAAGGGAATTAATGAGGGGTTTACTGCAGTAAGAGGTGTATGGGTAATAAAGGCTTTTGATTATTGATGAAAACACGAATCAAATGCTTTGGGATGTGCCGAGTCTGAGCTCTGATTATTACATACTCATGTCTGGGTAGAACTGATGTCAGGAGTAGCCATGAAGCAGCTCTTCTCTGAAAAGCCGTTCTCTAGCTTGCTTACACGCCTCTGCATTTCAGAATGCAGAGAGCCTTGCTGGTGTGTCAGTCCTAACCCACCTGTTGTGTTTCCACTTGACTCCACAAGAGATTTCTCTTGCAACACAGCAGCATGCAATCACACTACTGTGTAAAATAACATCGACATCTACACCAAAGCCCTGATGCCAATGCTTTCCTTGACTTGCTTATTTCATCTACCCCCTCATAGGACATCAACAAGCCCTGCATCAAGACCAACAATGTCAAAGAGTTTGGTGACGGGGAGAACGCCGAGTTTGAGACGGTGTTTGTGCTGGCTGACTTCAAGTCTCCAGACTACGACTATCTGTACAAGAATGACAACCGCATCGTGGGGCCCCCTGTGGTGCTGCACTGTGCAGCCAGAGAGGAGGTAAGAGACTCCCAGCGTTTTGACTGTCTCCCAGGCGCAGACATCTTCAGTCTGCGGGCCCACTCCGCTTATGGATGTTCTTTCTTTAGCTCTGGAAGTTTAGCGAAAGATTAGAGGCAAGTGGCCATGTTTAGCATCCACCTACATGGAGGGAGGAGAGTTGGAATAGAAATGAGACCGCCACAAGGGGAAAGTTTGGCTTCTGAGACGGAATTGATTCATAAGCTGCTTTTTGATGGTTGCCTCTGAAAAAGGCATCACTGTTATCTCTTATGTCTGCAAAGGAGCACCTGCTTGACCCCCCAGCTTACCACTTAGAGCAGCAGAGGCGGAGGGGACATGAGGGCAGTAGCAGATGGCCGCAGATCTCATGTCAGTCACTGCAGGGAGATTAATCCTGATATACAGAGGAATACATCATGGCTTCATAAGTGAACAAGGACAGAGCCTGCCACCAAAGCTTTTAAGATAGACCTGGTAACCCTCAGAATGAGAAAGTGGTCATCTTTAAATGTATGTGTGTGTGTGTCCTCTAGCCCCTTCCGTTCTCCTGTCGGCCGCTCTACTCCACCACCATGCTCAACCTGTCGTTGTGTTTCACGGGGTTCCGCAAGAAAGAGGAAGTGGTGAGTTTCTGCGTCTCCATGTCTCCCGTCTCTTCCACACTAACTACCTGCGTTAAAGGGTCATGCACACAGCAGGCATGGCCTTTCCCGGGTTGTAACAGTTTTGTCTTCCTACAGGTCAACCTTGTCAATCTGGTTCACCACATGGGCGGCACCATCCGCAAAGACTTCAGCGCCAAAGTTACCCACCTCGTAGCACACTCGACTCATGGAGAAAAATACAGGGTTGGTGCATTTGTTCTCCCAGATTGTTGTGTCTGTCTGTGTTTCTATATGTTTTCTTGAAGAGGAGTCGACTGAACTGACAGTAGTTGCAACCTCTTTGAACCCCCCCACGTACACACTCTCTTGAGATGGAGTTTCTGAGTGCTGGTAAGTGTTGCCATGATAGCCGAGTAAATGGATTGAAATGCAGGTTTGGCTGCCTTGCCTCTGCACTCTTCTGCACTCTGAAGACTCTTTACCTTTGCGTCTGCGTCTGCCTCGCGTTACCTGAGAGTGCCACGCCACGCCGGCAAATTCTCTTCCCTCTGTTGATTCTCCAGAGTTTGCCCTACTTCTCACTTAGTCCCTGCTTATTTTTAAAAGCTGAGAATCCAACGTTCCCTTTGCTCCCCCTGCAAAAGCAGTCTTCTCAGAAGGTGTGAGTGGTGGGGTGGTGGGTGTAGATGGATGGTTGTGGAGTTCTCACAAAGGACAGATCGTTAAACACTAAAGAGATGCTACAACCTCCATATGCATAGTTTGCCCCCATGCATTGCGAAGCATAAAGTTGATGAGGAATCTATTCTCACTGCTGGAATGGGTGAGATGAATATAATTTAGATTAGCACATACCTGTTAATATAATATCTCATGTTGCACTGAACACTGCCAGCCAGTGGTGTCAGCTATCTTAGATTTGCAGCAGCCCACACATACAGACCTCTGAGTGGTGTTCTTCAAGAGTCTTATTTCTTGTCTCCATCGTTTTTTTAAGTTGTCTGCTTCTCTTTTTTGAGAGGAATCCATGACTGTACATGTCGTCTGAGTCTGTCTGAATCTGCCATTTGAAAGTTTCTCTCATTAAAAGTGTAGCTGCTCATCGGCTCCCTCACACCCCATCCACTGAATGGAGGTGAATCATGCAACAGGGCCTTATTCATAGTGGATAATGAGGCGCTTGATGCCTAATGTCCTTGTGCGTCTCAGAGTGCGACCCTTCCCTGTAAACTCGCTGCCTTTCTTTCCATGACTGAATCTGAATGCGGCTGCACTCTACTACTTCCTCCTTCCTACTCTCCCTGTCCTTATGATGTGCTTGTCCTTGCTGCAGCTGGCCGTCTGCATGGGCACCCCCATCCTCACCCCAGATTGGATCCGCAAGGCCTGGGAGCAGAGGGACGACATGTGAGTGATGGACACAAGCACAGACACACTCGTACATACACTTGCACACACAAACTCCTGGTTTGGTCAAAATACTAAGACAAGCCACACAAACAGTAGGCCACTTGTTTTTTGGGAGGATTTTATTGTATTTAATTTCATATAAAATGCACATTAAATGTGAGCAAGGTTGTTTGTCACATGTATGGTACATAATTAATATCACATTAAAATACATTTAATTTGTCACTTCAGGGTATACTCTCAGATCCCCTAGACAATAGTAATACTAAGGGGGGGAAAGATCTAATCACAATATAATATATCTAGTTGCTATGCATTCATTTTGTTTAACATGCCCCATATTTTCTTGTTTTTCACATCCCCATAGATTTTTTCAGTTGAGCTTTGTGGAACTATTGTACAATTTGAACATCTACTGTATGTTCATTGATCATTCACATTCACAGCTGTGTCGTCTCTGGTTCTACATTCATGAATTACATCTTTGAGTATACTTGTGTCTGCAAACCTTCACAAGCCTCTGATCATGTTGTTCAATTGCTGCCTGCTGTACTCTAAATTCAGAGGCATCCTGTTATGAAATTCATGCTTTTCTCATGTGCCTCTCAAGTAGCTGATGATTGTCTTTTCTCTCTCTCCCTCCCAGTAATTTCCATGCTGGGGACGAGAGCTTCCGCACTGAATTCAAAGTGCCCCCCTTCCAGGACTGTGTCCTTAGCTTCCTGGGCTTCACAGAGGAGGACAAAGCCAACATGGAGGAGAGGACACTCAAACATGGTACACATCACATATCCACACGCGTATAACGTGAACCTATAAACCTTAAAATTCAGGCTTTGAGTGGGACCACGCTGAGAACATTTTAAGAAAAGTTATCACAGCATGACCTGGCCCGCTGTATCACAAAAGGACAGCAGGGTAGCATGCTTGAACGCTTTTATCAGTGTGTGTTTACAAGGTTTACAAGGTCCTTTATGCTAACTATTGAAAAGGTCCAAATGGCCAGTCAAGTAATGCACTCACTGGGACTGAGGGGAGGGTCCCTTGTGGCATTGTTGTTTTTGACTCTCTCTCTTTCTCTCTCTCTCTCTCTCTCTCTCTCTCTCTTTCTGCCTGTCCCCACCCCACCAACTGTCAACCAGGTGGCCACTACCTGGAAGTTGGGAATGAGAAGTGCACTCACATGGTGGTGGAGGAGAACTCCATTAAGGAGCTGCCCTTCCCTCCATCCAAAAGACTTTACGTAGTCAAACAGGAGGTAAGCTGGCATTGCGCAGGAGGCACGACTGTTTATAGCCTCTGAAGAACGCTGGTGTTGTGTGAGTGTGGCGCTTCACCACATGTGTTTCCCTGGTTTACTCAGTGCCTTCATGTTCAGGGAAATGAGGGAAGTTGCCTTTTTCCCTCCTCACACTCTGGTGGAAAATGGGCCCTCCTTTTTTGTTATTTGACTCAGAATTGTGTTGCCATGTCCAGAACTGTAGAGCTCTTCCCACTGATCAATATTGTGTTCTATGCAGACACTCCCAGGCAGGTTTCTCCAAATTATTGACCATTTCTGTCTTCTTTTTTTTTAAATTATTTCTCTTCCCCTGAAGTGGTTTTGGGGGAGTATACAGATGGATGCCCGAGCGGGAGAGTCCATGTACTCTTATGAAAAGGTATTTGAAGGAAACTTTGTGTTTGTTTATTTTGTAGTAAAAAACACATGTATTTGAAGTGTTTTCTGTGCTCTTTAGTTCTGACTGGACGTACACTTAGCTTCTGGTCTTCTGTCTTTGCTTTTTGCTCTCTGGTTGTTTCAGTTTCGGTTGTTTAGCTCTCATCCAGTCCTTTTTGTTTTGTCCTTCGGTCTTTCCTCCTGCTCCTGACCTGTCCGGCAGGCGGAGAGCCCGGCGATGAAGAAGACGTGCTCGCTGCTCTCCCTCAACACGCCCAACAGCAACCGCAAGCGGCGGCGGCTGCGCGACACCCTGGCCCAGCTCACCAAGGAGACGGAGATCTCGCCCTTCCCGCCGCTCAAGCGGCCCTCGGCCGAGCACTCGCTCTCCATGGGCTCCCTGCTGGACATCTCCAACACGCCCGAGACCTGCAAGACCCTGGGAGGTGAGAGTGGGAGAAGCGGGGGAAAGGGGGTGGTGTGTGCGGGCATTTCCTAGTTGCAGTTGCAGTAAAACAGCTTCCAGTGGCTATGACCTTTTTAGAGAAGGCCCCAACATCTTTCGGTAAAATGCAAAAGAAAAGAGCATAGCTGTAGAATTGTGTGTATGAATACAACCCTAAGAGCATTCCCACAGAGAAGCAGCCCCATGCACGCCCACGTGCTGCACTGTTCTCCATTCCAGAGTGCAGAGTAGGGGGCAGGTGCAGGCCAGGCCGCAGTGAGCCGCTCCGCCAGCAGAGGAAGAGGAGGAGCAGCGGCACGATGAAGAGTAGCCGAGAGGCCGGCAGGGCTAGGCAGGCAGACAGGAGGCAGACCGAGTGCTGGACGGCCTTCCAGCGCACCAGCACCCCCCAAAGGCTGGAGCCGGGGGCCCCTGAGCCTCCGCTGGACATGGAGCTCCAGCCCGACAGCCCTCGGGGATGTGCGGGAGTCGGCAGCGACAGGCAGGCAGCACCAGGTAGCACAGGGCATGTCATTACAGGGTAGCCAGAGCCAGGAGGGGAAGTGGCTCAGAAGAGCATCCTGAATGTTTCTCAGCTCTGTGGGGAGCAGTCTGCCTCACAGTGTTAAGAGAGGCAGGTTGTCCTCCCCCAAGTATTTTTATACGCACTCCGTTCAAATGAAAAGGGTTTATTGAGGGTGAGGAAGACTCTTATATGTAGGCTTTTGACAGCTAGTGGCAGTAGTGTGTGTATATATAAGCACATCAGAAGTGACTTCTGTCAGAATGGGGTGTGCTGGCTTCCTAATACCACTCTGACGCTTATGTCAACAGGACAGATTATTGTGCAGTAAGACATTGTGTTCTTTTTGATCCCTCTGAAAAGCGTGAAAAGCCCTCGCCGCCGCCGTGTTATCCGCTGAGTTGTGCATATGGGGGGTTGGCGAGCGCTGAGCGCAGCCAGGCTGGCGTGCGAGTTGGCAGCGCGTCCTTCCCCGTTATCTCCATAGTCACCTCGGCGATGCATGTCCATCGATCTGTTTCAGAGATGGCTAAGCCGTCGAAGAGCTCCACGCCCGCCCTGCCCAAGCAGTCTGCCAGGTGGCAGGTGTCCAAGGAGCTGTACCAGACAGAGAGCAACTACGTGGGCATACTGGATACAGTGCTCCAGGTTTGTGTCTGCTGGTGTCTCTTACACACACACACACACACACACACACACACACACACAGACACACACACACACACGCATGCACACTTGGAGGGGATAGCTCTGTGGTTGCTGCCTGTCCCCTTATCATGTCGGCCCAGCGCTCAGGAGCAGTGAGGGAGAAAATGAATTAGATTTCAGAGTTGGGAGTTTTTGGTGGGTAAGGCCCAGTGCCCCAGCCTCCCCACTCCCTCTCCTGCCCAGCCACCTGTGGCCACGGCTGTTTGCTTCTCCCCCTGGGAGGTGGCGTTACTAGGGGCCCACTCTGCTTGTGGAGGTTTGCGAGTCTGCCGGGAGTAAAGCTGATGATTAGGAAGGCAACTTTTTGAACAGTGTGGGCTGGGCAATGATTTAGTTGTTCTGGCACACCTGGAGAACATTAATCATCAGTAGGCAAATTTTCATGATCACCCAATCCAGAACACATTGAAGCAGTTATGTGGTTGCCCTGGGAACATTGCTCAAAAAGTTGCCCCATGTATCATCCCACAAGTGTGGGTTCTGTAAATCAACCAGAGCATGTTGCTTCTTGCATTTCAACGTTTGGAGCGATCACAGCAAGTTGACTTGGCTGAAGCCTTTTCTATTTCCTCATATTCCTGGTTTGAGTATTAAGTGATGTAGCATTCAGAAGCTGAGTTTGATTAGCATGTACACCCAATGTAGTTTGTAGCAGTAAAGGAGCAGTTACCTCTTCCAGGAATGTCTCTGAAATTGGCATAGAGGCAGAATAACCTGTGGCGATGAGGGTATGAGCGTTGAGGGCCTCGTAAAACCTGCCAGAGCACGTGGGAGGGCCCCCACCTTACCTAATGGCTCCTATAAAATCAGGTTAAGAAATTATTCTGGGAAAGTGCAGGAAATTAAAGAACCTCTTTCCTGCTTTAAATTGTTCAGTCTGATAATTAAGCTGACTGTTCCCCAAATCACCCATTCATACAAGTTATACATTATACACAACAATCAGGAACATCCTCTCACACACACACCAAGCATGGCCGCGTTAAGCGCTGAGCCTGTTCCCTGTTCCCCTCTTGAGTGTGCTGCGTGCCCCGTGTCCCCCCCCAGCTGTTCAAGGACCCCCTGGAGAAGGAAGGACAGGTGGGAGGCCCCATCCTGGCGCAAGAGGAGATCAAGACCATCTTTGGCAGCATCCCAGAGATCTATGACGTGCACACCAGGATAAAGGTGAGTGGGGTTTCCCCTGCAGGTGCGCTCAGTGGAAGGGGGATCTGATCGGTGTCTGACCGTGCGTAATGTGGGTTCCCTCGTCTGACAGGCGGACCTGGAGGAGCTGGTGATGAACTGGTCGGACGACAAAAGTGTTGGTGACATTATCCTGAAATATGTGAGTGTTAGCAAAGGTTTGCGGGGGCGATCAGTGTCTGTATTTTCTCTGGGCCCATTAAGGAAGGTGTCACTTATTATTATTTATTCTTTTGTGTGATGGGTGTGTGAAAATGTGTTGTCTTTTTTCATCCAGTCTAAAGAGCTTGTTAAGGCCTATCCACCGTTTGTCAACTTCTTTGAGATGAGCAAGGAGACCATTGTGCGCTGTGAGAGACAGAAACCCCGCTTCCATGCTTTCCTCAAGGTGAGGGGGGGCATTTCATAAATGCATGTGTGTGTGTGTGTCTCTCTCTCTCTCTCTCTCTCTCTCTCTCTCTCTCTCTCTCTCTCTCTCTCTCTCTCTGAGAGATAGACTGTCTGAAACTATGTCTGAGTCCTTAAAAGAGTTTCCAAGAGACTATGAACAATTCATGCTGGTGTTATTCAGGAACCGGATGTGTGTGTGTGTGTGTTTGTGTGCGTGTGTGTCTCCATCCGTCAAAGTGTATTTTTTGTGTGTGCGTCAGTGGCAGACTCTTTGAAGAGTCTCTGTGTGCGTCTCTGAGCTCTGTGAAATGTTTGTGTGCTTTGAGTTAAAGGCCCTCTCATGCCAGTCGTCTGCCCGGCTTTATATATATCTGCCCCCTCCTGACTCTTCCCACAGATCAATCAGGCCAAGCCCGAATGTGGGCGGCAGACGCTCGTGGAGCTGCTGATTCGTCCTGTGCAGAGGCTGCCCAGTGTGGTTCTCCTGCTCAATGGTAAACCTACCGCCACACTGTCACACATTCTCTCTGACACACACACACACACACAAACTCTATCACTATGGGTGTGTATGGATAGTTTAGAATAACCGATTAACCATTCAAGGAATACTACACTAATATTAGAATTCCTATTCGGTTATTACAGTGCATGAAAATGCACTGTACTGTTCTTCCTAGGCAACAACTTCTTATTACAGTGCAAGAAAATGCACTGTACTGTTCTTCCTAGGCAACTTCTTCTTATTCCGCTTACCACTTTTTCCGAACGCAATTTCTCTTGAACAGTTTAACTTAGAAACTTCATTCAAACTTTGTAACGTAGGTCTTCAAACAGATCGGGTTGCTATGTCTTTTCAACTTTAAAAAGTATAAAAGTTTCAAACTATTAAAGAAAAACTTTTAAAAAATCCCCATAGACTTAACATTGCCGATTATGACATCATAATACGGCCATTAAGCAATTAGAATCCTATGGCAGGTGTTCAGGCCACCTGCAGCCTCAGGCTTTAAGCATACAATCTGGGTCAATTAAGACTACACATCCTATTCAACTGTTTCCTCTGCCCAAAACTGTTTCAAAATAAAAGTCCTCACTACAATAATCCACTGTTAAACAATGTAACCCATTAAACTACTGAACTTTTTACATTCAACTTTTAAACGGTCTACTTTTAAACTATCATTAAACTATCTATCTATTAAACTAGCTGTCTATCAACAACTTTTAAACTATCTACATTCAACTTTTTTAAACTATATACATTCACTAGCTGTCTATCAACAACTTTTAACTTGTCATCAACTATGTCAACACTTTTCATCAACTATGACTCCTACCCACTGTAGCTAGTTAGCATGGTTAGCAAAGTTAGCATGTTAGCATTGCTAACATTGTTAGCATTTTTAACAAAACTGCTAAAAATGATTAGCTAGGTTAGCTAAGTCACATGGTTAGCATAGTTAGCATGCTAGCATGTTAGCATGCTAGTTAGCATTTTTAGCAAAACTGTTAAAAATGATTAGCTAGGTTAGCTAAGTAACATGGTTAACATAATTAGCATGCTAGCATGTTAGCATGCTAGTTAGCATAGTTAGCATAACTGTTAAAAATGATTAGCTAAGTTAGCTAAGTAACATGGTTAAAATAGTTAACATGCTATCATTGCTAACATATTTAGCATGTTTAGCAAAACTGCTAGAAAATGTTAGTTAAGTTAGCCAAGTAACATGGTTAGCATGTTAGCATTGCTAGCACTGCTATAAAACATTAGCTAAGTAGTATGGTTAGCAGAATTAAAAATCTTAGCATAACTGCTAGCAAACATTAGAGCCATTCCAACTTTCAGTTATCGTCAAATATCTACCTATACACAGCTATAAAACTTGAATATCAACATTCATTGAACTTCTAGTCTGTCAACAACTTTTAAACTATTTACCTTCAACTTTTAAACGGTCTACTTTTAAACTATCATTACACTATCTATTAAACTAGCTGTCTATCAACAACTTTTAAACTATCTACTGTCTATCAACAACTTTTAAACTATCTACATTCAGCTTTTAAACAGTCTACTTTTAAACTATCAACTTTTATTAAGCTATGCAGCCACCATGTCTATCCTAGCATCACCGTAGTAACCATCTCTGTATTATCTATTTTAACTATTCATGATATTTTACATCACAACTTTAGCATTTTCATGCACTGGTAATTCCTTGGAATTGCATTTCTAGTTCTATTCTATTCTATTAGGTTTTCTTTGTTCTGTTTTATTCACTTATTTGAGTGTGTAGCCTACACAATGCAGGGAAATAAAAGGGAGACCACTGAATTTACAGTCTAATGGAGGACGTTAGGAGGAGTCTATGCGTTGCTAGAGACTCGTTGCTAAGGACATCGTACCGGAAGCTGTCCACCTTGTGCTCTTGATGATGCACCCTCAAAATAGCAGTGTTTGCAATGCAAATAACCAAATAATAAGCAAAAAACACTGTTGGTTTAATATTTTAAATGATTTGTATGCACACACCTAACACGAGCAAAAAATCACATTCACAAACACACATACTGGCATGCATGAGCGACACATGCCCATAGAACTGTTGAATTTGGCCTAGTCACATGCATGAAGGACACATGCCCATAGAACTGTTGAATTTTGCCTGGTCCAGAGATTTCCCGTTGTGCTGCACACGCATGCAAATGCCCATGCGTGCTCCCTCATTTGCACGCCTGTGCGCTCGCTATCAGGCCCCACACACACCGAGTCTGTCTCTCCTGGATCTCCCGTCCCCATTACGCGCACTGTCAGAGGCGCTCTCTGATTGCCATGCTGAAAGACAATCTCACACAGCCTCCAGTACAATCTGATTCGTCTCGAGCAGTTTCATTGTTTGGTTGTGAGTTTGCATCACCAAAGCTGTTGTAATGTGCTGTGAATAATGGATACACTGGCATCTTTCTGTTGGTTTTTCAAGCAGTGAGAGAGACCCACTGCTTATGAAGCGACTTTTCACATCTTTCTCTCTCACCCCTCTAGACATAAAGAAGCACACATCTGAGGATAACCCGGACAAAATCACTTTGGAGAAGGCCATAGAGTCACTCAAAGAAGTTATGACGTAAGTTTAATGGACTTAGTAAACTTTTTTCTCTTACTCCTTCAGGTCTGTTTTTTTTTTTTTTTGCCTTGCCTAAATGTTCAGTCCATTAATCATGTTCAGCGGGGTTAAGATTGGAGGACAACTCCTCCTTCATTAGGCAGTGCACCTGTGGTGCATTAGACTGGGGTGTTTTTAAAATGCATCGTGTTAACTGAAAGTCAGGGGGCAAGCGTCTTTGTTTTTTTAGGAATGCCTTGTTTTAGCCCACAGAGATGGGTGTTGTGGTTTGGCACTAACCCTTGAACAAATCCTTGGGAATATTTTTTTTCCTCCAGGCACATAAATGAAGATAAGAGGAAAACAGAAGGTCAGAAGCAAATCTTTGATGTTGTCTATGAGGTGGATGGATGTCCGGTAAGCCTTTCAAGTTATGTCATAATAAGACTCACTGCTTTAAAACATATTTCAAGGTTTTGTGTAATTGTTTTGTATTTGATTAGAACCTTTTCATGTGCACATTCATTATTGTGTATTTTTGAGTGCTTGAAAGTGGCACTGCTTCCTGTCATCTTCTGAGTCATAGCTCGCCCATGCAGCCTTCAGTGTAATAAACTTTCTTTCCACCTAATTATATGCACCTGAATCCTTTATGAACAGCTGGCAGTGGGAATCTGTTGAAAGTTTGTGAGCAGCCCTGTTCTGCCTGAAGTGCCACTAAGTGATCTCAATAGGACTCACCCCACCCGTGTCTTAGGATGTCTAAGAAAAATTGCAATAAGGTCTTAAAACTACTAAGGGCCCTAAATAGCCCAAAAGAACACAAGCTGAAAAGTCATTCATTTGTTGCTTTATCGACACTACTGTCAAAGTGGTGAATGCATACTCCCGACTGTATGGATCAATCTGGGGGTATACAAAGTATATTTGTCATTTACCTTTCCAAATAGTGCTGTTGAATAGCCAACTGCAGTCTTAGTACCCAGAATAAAAGTCTAAGATGTAAGAGATAATCTTCATAGAATATCAATTAAACTTTAAAATAATCTACAGTTTGTAAATCACATGGGGCTGTTTAATTTTGGTGAAAAAGTGCTTTTCATGAACGCTATATTACTACTGGACAATCTAATCACTTACTTCTGCTATGCATAAGCCACCAATTGTTATTCTTGGCCTGAGCTGCTTGGAGAAGACATGTAGTAGGTTTACCATGTAGTAGGTTTATTTGTCAGAGTTAAATGTTTTGCATGCAAAAAACCATCCTCTGGCTGTAAGTGTCTAGCATGCTTCACCAGCCCTAGTGATGTCAAAGCGGCCAGTCTCTACTGCACTCTTCATGGTGCTTAAATCATTCTGTGAAGCCATTGCGTTTCCAAATGGGAAAGAACTCTTGCAAGAACAGTCATTTAAGTAGCACCAGTTTTATTGAAATTAATCAAACTGTGATTGAGTTCATATGCAAGAGAGTTTTCAATCGATCCACCACTTAATAGGCCATCCCTGCAGGTGCACCTTCCAGCTAATAGTACTATAATTGGCGACTCTATCAGCAAATCTCTCTTGATGTGTTTTCAAGTTACTATTAATAATAATCATTGTTTTGACACTGATGCTGTTAATGATTTTTGCCCAGAATATGTTTTTGTAGAGTATGTGTAGAATATAACTTTCCCACCTAATCTAATCAAATCATTGATTTAAATCATTGATCGATCCCAACACTCCCTCCCAAAGTACTGATGCTAATAAATTATAGAACTTTGGAAGTTAATATTCAACAGCTTGTCTTTGCATGTGATAAGTGTGTTTGGTCAATGACCGTAAAGCCTCTGTTTGGACCAGTGAAGCTGACCGATCAGTCTTGTGATTGGTTGTTTTGCAGGCCAACCTACTGTCTTCTCACCGGAGTCTGGTGCACAGGGTGGAGACCATTGCTCTGGGAGACCACCCCTGCGATCGCGGGGAGCACGTCACCCTCTTTCTCTTCAGCGACTGCCTGGAGGTAACGCGGTGCACTGCACTCTACATGTCCTCACCAAGCACACAGCACCACATGCAGCGGGACATTCCCTGGGTTGACATTGCCTCTATGCTACTGTCACCTGGAGGTGTTTTTACACATACTGCTCATGGAAAACCATTAGACTGTCTGAATATTGCATCATGTTTGTAATTCTGTAATAAGAGCAGTACGGTTTGGGCCCTCAATACTTGGTGAATAGCACTGACCTGTGTACTTCACTATTCTCAATTTTCGGTTATTTTATGGCAACTGCAGTTGAAGTTGATATGCACCACTGTATCTCCTCCTTAGGCAGCTCTAGCAAAGTTTCAACCTTTCTATAGCCACATTGGGTTGTTTCTTTTCATTCCAACATTCAGGTAATGTAGTGGGCATAGTCAGTCCCAGTAGCATCAAGACTTGAATATAGAGTTTGTGCTGAGCTTGTGTGATCCATGTGTGTATGAAATTCAGCAGAATATGAGTGCACTGTTGAAGGCCATATTTAAATGCTGTTAATGATACACCCACTGTACACAGATACTGCAGTACTTTTTCTTGAGGTTTAACCATATAGTGGTTGTGACTTGCACAGTGTTATCTTGTTTCGTCTGTTTCGTCTGTAAAACCTGCCCCGACTGCTCTGTTGTGGCAACACTCCCTTGACAACGCAAGGTGCTACAGTCATCGCATTGTTTCATCATAGTTTCGATCTCTGCCTTTGCTGTAACAGTACTCTCTTCACAACGCTGCAAAACTGTGATCCTTTTGTCTTCACTACAGTAATAATATCCCATTTCCACAAGTCATGACATAGTCCTGTTGTCCTTAACACAACAGCACCTTACCATAAAATGCTGCGCTGTGATAACAGTTCAAAGACAAACATCCTCTCTTGCTGCTTCCCGCGTCAGCCAGAGCACATGTTTGCTGCAGTTCATAGTTACTGTTGACACGACAACCATAGCAACAATGCACTCTTCTCAACGGACTCTACCACATCCCAATTCTAATTTCAGACTACCTCACAGAGGAGCCATTAATGAATATTTATGTTTATTAAAATAGCGTATTTCTTTTTTGAAATAACTACCGGTAATGCTCAATTTTTTTAAACTTAGATTAGACTGCGCTTGTTTGTGCTTCGGTCAAGGTGTCTGAATCTTCACTATGGACACAAAGTGTGTTTGTTTAGATAGCGATGCCAAAATTCTATCTCCCAGCCAACTTGGGTCTTCTGAAAAAACACTATCTACTACCATCCAGATTTGTTTGCATTCATAAAAGGATAAGACGCCTGCTGCTGCGTAGCTTTTTTGAACTCATTTGCTGCATGCCCACAGCGCTCTGCCGTTTTCCAGCTTAGCAGGGAGATTGATGTCACTGGTATGCTGCAGCATGCCTGTCAGAGAAGCAGTGGAGCCTGGCGAACATTAAATAAAACATTTCTCATGAACTGGAAAGCTTGCTCCTCCATACCAATGCCATGCCAATCTGTTCAGGCCCGCTGCCTTATGGAGACATCACTCACTTGACGGCACATGCTATGATATCACGCTGACTTGTATGACTCTACATGTGCACACGCACCTTTGTGAGCAACACTTCGTACGGCTCATTGAAAGGCACCCACTCAACCTCTCCTTGTGTCCTTCCTCAGATGGCATGGACTTCAGACGCTTAAAGTGCAAATTCAGGGGGGGGGGGGTGCAGGGGGTGCTGCTGCAGCACAGTCCCCGTTTTAAAGAATGTGAATTATTTATGTGTGTGTGCAGTCTATCGCTGCTGACACAGCTTCTTATGTGTTTCCTAATTAGCGAGGGTTCGCATTGGAATCGGGCAGGGTGGGGTGTTCTGGGGTGGGTGGAATTTAGCAATCACGCTGGTGAATGGAGTCCTCCCGGCCGGCCGGCTGACCGACCAGCGGCTTTTGCAGCACCTGTCTCACAGGGGCGGACTGGGCCGGTAATGAGCGTGGGGAGAAGTGGGCTTGCACTTTTCAATTATTCATTGATTAACTCCCACCACCACCCACCCCGCTTTCATATGGCTCCCCTCCCCCACATCCCTCCTTTATCAATCCTCCACTCCACCTCCACTCCACCTCTCCTCCCCTAAGCCCTGGTCAGCTTGGCCACAGCGCCAGATCATTAAAGGGAGGATAATGAGGGGGATCGTTTACCTTCGTTAAGGCACTATTGATTTGTCGCAGCTACCACAGATATCTCTGTCACACACACACACACACACACACAGGTAGACGACATGAGACAACATGGCTATATGTTGAATGTGGTATCTTGGCAAACCATCTGTCTAGCCTTCCACCCGGTCTCTACTAATCTGTCTCACTCTCTCTTTTCTGTCTCGGTCTCTATCTTTTCTCTCCTTTTCTCCTCCTCTGGCTCCCTTTTTGTCCTCTCTCCTCTCTCCCTGACAGATTGCGCGGAAGCGGCACAAGGTCATCAACACGTTCCGGAGTCCTCTGGGTCAGACGCGCCCACCTGCTCATCTCAAGCACATTGCCCTCATGCCTCTGTCTCAGATCAGACGGGTGCTGGACCTACAGGAGACAGAAGGTAAGTCACATACACACACACACACACACGCACTCTCTCTCTCTCTCTCTCTCTCTCTCTCTCTCTCTCTCTCTCTATCTCTCTTTCTCTCTCTCTCTCTCTCTCTCTCTCTCTCTCGGCCCTTTGCCAACCATGCACACATGACAACATTAGAAAACACAAAACCAACAAACATATCTCCTTAATTTGTTGAAATGACAATATTCAACACTGCTGTATGTGATGTCTGATTTAAAAAGGAAAAAGCGGTAACACTTAAACATTTTTAAACATTTTGTGTAGCTTTTTTCGGTAACACTTTATTTTAATGTGTTGCTGTTACAGTGTACCTACCTAATTAGGTACAGTGGTACAACCTGTGTAACAACATGTACTATCAGGTACTATCATTGTACTTGCATTATGTATTTGTGGGTACCTACATATAGTTGTTACATTGTAATACTGAGTGCTTTTACAAAACTTTGCCAATTTGCCTAAATTTTCATCAGAGGCAAAGAGCTGACCTGAGACCTGCTGGATGGGGTAAATCTGCCCATGATAGATTTGATATACAAACCATTCTTAGGCCTCATTGTCACAGCTGTGCTGCTACAACCTTGTTACTCTTTGATACAGTGGAATAAACCTATTAAGTGTACCAGTTAATTACTTACATGTACATATGACATGTATGTTATGTCTTCGACATCTTGGAACAGGTCTACTAATATCAAATCTATCATGGGCAGATTTACCCCATCCAGCAGGTCTCAGGTCAGCTCTTTGCCTCTGATGAAAATTTAGGCAAATTGGCAAAGTTTTGTAAATATGTAGGTACCCACAAATACATAATGCAAGTACAATGATAGTACCTGATAGTACATGTTGTTACACAGGTTGTACCACTGTACCTAATTTGGTAGGTACACTGTAATAGCGACACATTAAAATAAAGTGTTACCGAAAAAGCTACACAAAATGTTTAACTTGTCAGTAGCTCAAAACTTGATTAGTTAATTATTAGTAGTTAATGAAAGAATACCATTACTGACATGCATTTATCAGAGGGTGACTACTATTAACATAAAATGATTAATTTCTTTCACAGAATTTGAAACGATGCTACTCACCCTCCGCTACTACTCACAACCTCAACCACAAAACATCCTCAGAGCCTCACAAACGTACAATCTATACATTTGCAACCTCAACCACAAAACATCCTCAGATCCTCACAAGCGTACAAGCTATATATTTGCAACCTCAACCACAAAATATCCTCAGAGCCTCGCAAGCGTACAAGCTATACATTTGCAACCTCAACCACAAAACATCCTCAGAGCCTCACAAACGTACAAGCTATACATTTGCAACTACAACCACAGAATACCCTCAGAGCCTCACAAAAGTACAAGCTGGATTCTTCCTTGAACCAGCCACTTAGTTTGTTTGACGCAGAAGCATGTAGAAGGAAATAAGGAAAGCAGCTCGGTTCCATTGCCTAGCAACAAGTGCTCCCACAGTCTTCCTCTTTGTCTTATGGTTTATGGCATGTATGTTCCAAGAACCCATTTGTGGTTGACCTGAGATGTCATGGAAATGAATGGCCTTAATGAGCATGTCTGTGCAGTAGACGGCTTCTCTCTGTCCCCCATTGAAGATGCACTTCAGGAACAGCAACAAATAAATGTATTCAAATCAGTTGGTTAGTGGTTAGTTGTCAACTAAAAGTTAATGGGTTTGTGTCATTTTCTGAAGAAACAACCCCAAAATTCTCTGATTATATCTCCTTAAAGGATTGGTTCAAGATTTTTGACATAGGACCTCATTTCCAAGTTAGCAAGTGTGATATTTATCTGTGGAGACCGTTTTCATCACGTTTCATCCTGTCCGCAAGTCAACAGTATGTGTTAGCCTGCCACTAAAAACAGTCTTACCCACTCCACAGTACACCCGAGGCAAATAAATTCTAATGCCAGATTATCGATGTAAATATCTGTGTTGATCGAATAGTGTTAATAAAACTACCCTTGCACCGCATTGCAATAGTTATACTTTGTTCCCTGAAGTTCGAAGTAGGCATTTAAGCAACGGCAGTGGCGGACTGATTACCTAGGCTACTACTAGGTGTCCCGATTGGAGTGCGCTTCTCTGTTTACTCTTCGGCGCAGTACTACTAACCGGAGCAAGTAAAATTTTGCCGCTGCTAAGAAACTAGTCCCTCAAAATGTAATGCGATCATTGAAATCCAAAAAAAATAAAAAAATAAAAATAAACATGTGCCAAGTCTCGCGACCCCCTTCTCTAACCGACAGAATTTGGTTTTGAAATGTTGTGAGATGGGCATTGGAAGCAGAGGCAGAAAATGTCTTCTCATAGGTAGGCTATGTCAACACCAAAGGCATTATGTCAATGGCAACCTTTTGCTAAAAATCTTTGCAAAATGTCCAGACAAATCATGCAAATAATTTCAGGACCCCTCCAATATTTCTGGCGACCCCCAGTTTAAGAACCACTGTGGTAGGCTAAAACATACTGATGACATGCGCTAGCCTAGCACCTGCGAACTCTGCAACTAGAAAGACTGGATGAAACGTGTTGAAAATGGTCTCGACTGATAAATATCACACTTGCTAACTTGGAAATGAGGTCCTATGTCCAAAATCCTGAACCACCCTTTAAACCAAGATATTTCATGCTATACTGTCTATAACGGTAAACTAAACATTCTGCATGTGGATTAAACAAGGCATTTGATGACATATTCTTGGGCTTTGGGAAACACTCAGACATTTTATGGCGTTTTATAGATTAAACAAGTACTCAATTAATTGAGAAAATAATCAACAGATTAATATCAAAATAGTTGTTAGTTCTAGCCCTATTCTGAAAGCATTCATGAAAATTGTTGGCATCACTATAGATGGCATCACATTGATGTTTTCTGTTTCCATTCGCTTTCTTTTCTGTTGGCACTCAATTGAAACAAGTGAACAGGAGGCCAGTTGAGCACATAAGAATGCTTGATACTTTGTGTGTGGGAATTCAGTAAACTGGCACTCTGCTTCCCAAACAACTCAAATCTGGGCATCATCAGTTGGCGCCACAAGTAGTTGCGTAAGAATTTGATGGATTTTATGAATAATTTAAAATCCATAGATCTCTACAATTTCTTGTATTTCCCCTTGGGGATCAATAAAGTATCTATCTATCTATATATCTATTTACAAAGCTTTGTTAAAACAAACAGGGTAATGGAGATAAATCTGGGTACACCTATTCATTACACCTTTTTCCTTTCTTGTGTTAAACATTAGTAAGGCATGTATTTAACATTTGCTTTCAACATTTTTTTCAACATTTTTTTTCTTGGTTTAGACAGGAGGGCAACAGTAATGTTAGCTGTGTTCACCCCACTCTCTCCTACCCTCCTTCCTTCATTCCATCCATCCATTCTTCCTTGCTTCCTTCCTTTAGTTCCCCTGACAGGGCTGATGAATGTTTGCCCTGGCTTCCTGTCAGGGCTTTATCCACACAGCTTACTCTCTTTAAAAAAAAAAAAAAAAAAGAACAGACAGAAAAGATATGCACACAGACAATGGTTAAGGGGGCGGGAGAGGTGTGGTAAAGCTCAGCCCTCCTCTGTGGAAGGTGGTGTAGCTAATCCTACCCCACCCCCAATCAATCAGCTCTGATGCACATCTTTCCTCCCTCTCACACCTACATATATGTATACTGCCCATTTCTCTGGATGTTGCTAGTCCCTCTACGTGTCCTTGTCTCATGAGTGTGTATGTCTATCTGTCTTTCCTCCAGAGTGTCAGAATGCCTTTGCGCTAGTGGTGCGCCCCCCCACTGAGCAGGAGAACCTGTTGTTCAGCTTCCAGCTGACGGCTGAGGACACACACAAATCCGTGTGGCTCAAGACCCTCTGCCGCCAAGTGGCCAACACCATCTGCAGGGCCGACGCAGTGAGTGACCATTGCACTCCCCACACACACACACACACACACACACACACACACACACACTATTCGCTATACTATACACACTCACGCTACTTGCTATACTTTACACACTATAATAGAATAGAGTAGAGAATAGAATACAGAATGGAATACTTTATTGTCACTGTACAGGATACAATGAAATTGGATGCCATTCCTCTTGGTGCCATGTTCTCTCCCTGTCTCTCACTCACTCACACACACACACACACACACACACACACACACACACACACACTATTCGCTATACTATGCACACTATGTTCTCTCACTCTGTCTCTTTCACACACTCTCTCTCTCCCACACACACACACATACACACATAGACTATTTGCTATACCAGTGTTTCCCAAACTTTTTTTCTGGGGACCCACTTTTTAAAAATGACAGACCATCGCGACCCATTTCACTTCAGATCTAACATGCAACCACCAATATTGTTTTAGGCCACAGGTTCTCAAACTTTTATATGCCCCCTCTAACCATTCTACAGTGCGTAATAGCGCCTATGTCTTGCCTACTACCACTACTATTACAGGGATTGGTGATGCATGACTCAGTTTCCCACAACTCTGCAATCTCAATTACACATGAAACAATGTTAGATATTTTCAAAGCTATAAAATTCTCGCTCAGTTTTGTACAAACACACAACCTCAGGTTTTCCTCATCCTGCTTTGAACACAGTCGTGTTGCATTTTGGGCACCATCAGCGTGGAAAGTTACCTAAAAGATAACGTTTTAATGCGCATTCGAAAGTTTGGTGATATTCTTGCATTCTACGCAATCGTCACTCTTCAACATAATAAGCTGTTCCTGTATATCTAAAGAGAAATGTTGTAGGCTACGTTGCGTTGCAGAGAAATGGATCCATAACAGCGTTAATTCCGATGTAAACATAGCAAATAACTCAAGTCGTATATTGTAGCCTATTTCTGGAGGTTTCTTTGGAAAGTTGAATCCGCATTGAATCCGCAAGTTAAGTGTTTGTAGGCCTTATACTAAGGCTGTGTATTGATGTTGTGACAAGCTATGTTTTTGTAAGAATGTGAAATGAATAAATATCAGAACAAGAGGCTTTTGCGCAATAGCCAAAAGATAATGCGCTTTTACTGTAGCCTAGTAGAGTTTGCGAGGTGGAAAACAAGAGGAAATAATAGCTTTTAAAATGTCAATTTAAATTGTAGCCTTATATAAATCCGAAATATGGCAGGCGCCCCACAGAAATGTTTCATTTTGCGAGTGAGATGCACGCTGCCCCCTCTGCGGCACGTTCGCCCCCAGTTTCAGAGCTATTCTAGGGCTGTGACTGTGGTAAAGAAACTATATCCTAATAGAAAACTGATAGTTTTCCTGGTTAAATGGTATAAGCTAGGCCTATTAGCCTACACAACATAAATTGTGCTGGCGACCCAAATAAAATCTCCTGCGACCCACCCGTGGGTCGCGACCCAGTCTTTGGGAACCAATGTGCTATACTATGCACACTATGTTCTATCTCCCTGTCTCTCTCACTCTCTCTCTCATTCACACGCACACACATTTTCTTAGGTACTAGGGCACATTTGCACTGTCACACATACACACACACGACCCTAAAGTTGATAAGGACAACTGCAAATGGAATTATTTATTTCATTGGCACACCAGCCCTTTATTTCATTTTATTTATTTATTTTTATTATTAGGCCTTCAAATTACCACGATGTGCAGTGCTAGGGTCTCTTTTTTGCCCACTTTAATCCTATTAGATTGTCTGCTGTGCTTTAGCCTGGAAGACAGATTAATGTAATTAGAGGTGGAATTGAACTTGAACTTTACACTTCAGACAAAGATGGCATTATCGGACCCCGAGGCACAGCCCGCGGAGCCCAAAGCAGAACATGCATGTGTAATTGGCTCCCTGCGCTCAGGCAGATATATACGTCTCGCCCCGTCATAATTAGCATCAGGCCCTCCGTCTGCTGCCCATACACCTGCAGCTGCATGGAGGGTTGCCACTAGGTGGCGATGTTTGACTCTGTTATGTACCAAAGTCTTCTCTAGTGTTTGGGTTGGCTGTGTCAGTTTCTGTTGTTCTCTTGTGCCTGCTTGCTCCTTTGCCATCTCTCTCTCTCTCTCTCTTTCCCTTCTGTCTGTTTTCCCTTGTCCCTTTACCTCTCTCTGTCCTTTTTCTTTCTGTCTATGTCCTTTTTCTAGGACATAGGACATCTCTCTTCTTTTTTTTCTTTCTGTCGTTTCTTTTCTGTCTCTTTCTCTCTTCCTCTTTCTCTCTCAGGCCCTTTTCTCCCTTGTGTTCATTCGCTCTCCCTCCCTCTCTCCCTCTCTCTTTCTCTCTCGCTCTCTCTCTCTCTCTCGCGCGTGCTCTCACTCTCTCTCTCTCTCTATATCTCTGAATGCCAATGAACCGTGGGGCTGATTGTGAAAGCCGGACGGCGGCTCCTTCAACTCTCTCCCTGTGTTTTGACAGCTAAGCAGAAAGAGGCCCCGCGCCGACTTATTTATTTCTTTCCTGTCCGTGTCCACCAGGAGGACCTCATACAGTGCACCGATCCCGACTCCCTCCAAGTAAGCACCAAAGATATGGACAGCACACTGAGCAGAGCCTCCAGGGCCATCAAGAAGACATCAAAGAAGGTGGGTGTGTGTGGGTGTTTGGAAGGCGTGTATACTCTATGGGTTTGATCTGTCTGTCTGTGTGTGTGTGTGTGTGTGTCACTGTTGTGTTTTGCTGGCTGTGCCTAAGCTTTGTTGTCTTTGTAGTGTGTGTGTGTGTGTGTGTGTGTGTGTGTGTCAGATCACACTACCCTCATCCCTGGTCATGTATTCCGTTGGTAATCAGTGTGATGCCTCTGGCTCTCAGATGCCAGCCATCCCAAAGCCCAGCTCTGGCCCTGTTACTCCCCACAGTTTAAGTTCAGCATTAGACCTCAGATCAGATGTGGAAGGACACGAGATGCCAACAGAAAGGCTTTTATGTCAAGACCAAACTGCACGCTCTCTTCTCTCTCGTATGAAGGATATTTAGCCTGAATGTGCATTGTGATGTATGTCATAGAAATGTTGAACCAGTACGCCAGCGTCATGTCTCAGTGTTGGCGGGTGCTTCCCTGTCTAATTGATTGACACTTTGTGTGTGTGTGTGTGTGTGTGTGTCTGTCTGCCTGCGCATGCAAGGTCACCCGGGCCTTCTCCCTGACCAAGACCCCCAAGCGTGTGATCCAGAGGGCCTTCATGGTCAGCAGCTCTCCAGGCAAGAGTCCCGGCCTGGCGTCCGAACACATGAGCCGTGCCGGCAGCAGCTCCACCCTGGCTGTAGGTTCCTTCTATCACTCTCCATCTGTCCGTTTCCACACTGCTCAGTCTCCGCCAAATCAGACTTTACTTCACAAGGTGCTGGAACAGGTTGCCGTTGTCTCCAATTTGAAGCTGAAAGTATACTGCTATACACACCGTGCACAATTTTCCTCATAAGCAAAGTCTGTGCAGACTAATCATTTAGTAGATGCTTTCATGCAAAGCAACCTGCAGTACAGGTGCATATTTCCATTAGTATGTTTGCTCCCTGGGAATGAACGTGCAGAAGATTCGCTAATAAAATTAGAAATTTCTTTATTTCATGCTTCAGCGAATCATCGCTGATTAGACGACCAGCAACATTGTTTTAAAGTAGACGGTGATTGCTATTAGATAGAGTAAGTGGTCATAATGGGGCAGAGAAAACTATAAACGTATAAAAATAATATAATAATAATAAGAGATATTATGTCAGACACTGATTGAGTGATTGAGCTTGAGCACTGAGAAACAGCAACAGCAAAATGAGTAAACATTAGAGACCCAAATGCACACATCTGTGTCCACTTTGTGTGAAGTCGAGTCCACTGATTAATGCCTGGGTCCGCACAGCAGTGTTTTAACTTTTAAAGGCGAGATAAGAAACACTGTTTCCTATTACGACCAGAAATGTTGGGCTTTCATGTCTGTTTCATGCCTTTTCACTTTATTCTTTCCTTTTTTTGGCTATGTCATTTTGTTTTTACAGAACTAGCTATTGTAGTTGGTTGTAGAAGCATATTCACTTTCTGACAGCAAAAACATCTCACAGTGAGGTAGAATTGTCTTTAGATGGGGGAAAACATGGTTGCTGTGATTTTTTTGAACAGTGATGATGATAAATGCGAGACTGTTTAGAGAGACAGAGAGAGAGAGGACCTCCTTGAAATCCTCTTTTCCTCTAGTGTTGAAAATGCAACGGGGCCTGCTATATTTTCTACATCAGTACTTAAGTATATGCACAGAGAAGTGTCCTTGAATACTTTGTACAGTAGGTGTTGAGGTATTTAAAGATTTGATGACTTGGTATGTTTGTATCAAGTAGGGACATGTATTCTTCCGTAATGGCACAGTACATTAGTAGTTGTGCAGAAGTTTTGTCCATTTCTAGTTATTGTGCTTGAATGGTGATCTCAAAAAGAGTTTATGTCCTCTTAATTTTAGTTTCTTAAGATAATTCAAGAAGCATAGTTTTTGTCTTTGCCTTTGAAAAACCTTTTATCCCTTACATTGTCTGGCGTTTCTGTAAGGAGTTAACTGGTGTCACTTTATTCAGTCATTGATTTTCCAGGAGTGTTTGTGTCCTTCAGCACCTTGAGATGTGCACTTTCTTCTCAAAATCCTGCATTTGAAAAGGTTGCTGCCAATGTTCTCTTTTTCTAAGATTGGCGATATGAATCACAAAAATGCTAAATATTTCAGGAACCCTCAATAAAAGGGAGAGTTCTGACCTGGTCCTACATGCCATAGGGGGTGGTCACATTAAGTCTCTCAGGGTTCCTACGCAGTATGGAAAACCTGGAAAAGTATGGAATTTGATTTTAGTAATTTCCAGGTCTGGATAAGTATGGAAAAAATAAACAAGGGTAAGGAGAAATATTTGTGTTTCCAGACTATTGCATCTACAGTACTAATCACTTCACTCAACATACAATTATATGGGGGTCCTCAGAAAAAAAATTCTCCCACAAGGGGACCCTGTTACCAAAACCAAATCGAGAACCCCTGTTCTATGCAAGTGCCCTACACCATTGTGCACTGGTATGTTTGCGTAGCTCTGCTATTTTCAGCTGAAACACTGGTAGACTTTTTTGATTTTGTAAAAGATACCAAGACATGGATACTGCATTATCTGATAAACTGTAATTGCAAACAAATAATATTGTTTATGGTGATTTCTGAGGCCTCTGCCAGCAGTGCACTAGTCTCCAACATATGTAGGCTATGCTTGTATCTACAGAGAACTAAAAATGTGAGTGCACCTTCCAACACAGCACTTCCCCCAACGAAAAAAAGTATCCAAGGGCTACCGAGTTAATAATAAACATTATTATACAGCTCTTCACAATGCTAGTAGAATGCTCCATTGACATAGAATATGGTCAGAAAAATGTACCGAGAAGTTTGAAAATTTGAGTATGGAAAAAGTATGGAATTTTGAAATGAAAAATGTGTAGGAATCCTGGTCTCTCCTTTCTCTCTCTTCCGCTTGCTTGCTCTTGATCTTGTTTTTTTTTTTTTTTTTTTTTTTTTTTTTTTTTTTTTTTTTTGCTCTTCCCTGCTCTTGTACTTATTCTCTCTATCTCTTGCTGTCTCTCTCATGACCCTGCGCTGCTTTTAGATGGCGCGCTCAGCCTCCACGTTCAGCCTCAACAGCCCCACCAAGAACGCGGTGGTGCAGCGCTCCAACTCTCTGGACCACCCCCTTCGCCCCCGCGGCGTGCCGGTCTGCGTGCGCACGCCCAGCAGTCCCGAAAACACCGCCCCTGAACCCCCCAACCAAGCAGAGCCTGGGCCTCGCTCGCCCACCCCAGCCTACCGCACAGCGGCCCTGACCCCAGTGTCCCCTCTGAGTGTGTGTCGGGACCTGCAGGTGCCCAGGCCCCCGGGCCGCAGGGAGACCCTCCTGTAGACACGACGTGAGCACAACACACCTCTCTCTCCCTCTCCCATTACGCTCTCCTGTTCTCTGTCTGGCTTCCAGTCTGCCTCATGTGTGTCTGTCTGTGTGCTTGCGTGCGCTCTTATAATCCGTAGACCCATATTTACAATAGCGGGCATAATGATGGCACTGTCTCTAACTCCTTCTGGCTGGGCTCTGTTGGCACACACGTGGTGTATCTCCATCTTCATTACTGGCATATGGGCTACTAATACTGAGGGCAAATGCCAGTGCCCCCACTGCACAGTGTGTGTTTTAACCCTGTGCTGTGGACAAAGCAATGAAGCGGCCTTCACTGTCTGTCATCCCCAGCTTTGGCCTTGCGCCAGCTAATCTACAGCACCTACAGCAATGAACATTGTGCTGGCGATTTAATCATTCTACTGCTAATTTAATCCAATAAAGCCGCATCCGTCTGCCAAATGCAGCTTCAACGAAACGTTGGAATACGGGCGACCGTGATGGTGGGAATTTATTGTGGCGCATTTGAGCCAAGCCGGGCTTTTGAGGTTTATCGTTCTTGTCGCTTGCCAGCTGGACTGATAAACAGTTCAAGGGATTGTAAGTGGCGATGCACTTTTTCATAAGTCTCAGTAACCTGACTCGGGTCCCCTTTACACCTGGCATTAACGTGTATCAGGAGAGGATCCTGATGCAACTAGCATAGATTACAACTTGCATTAAATTTGCCGCTAACCCGACCAGATACAGATCCGATAGCATCTTTACAAAAAGGGAAATCGCCAATCAAAGGATTGGTTTAGCTTTGACATGGTGTGTGGTTGGATTTTATTCGTATTTAAAATGTAAGTAACTTTCAAATATGATCCATGATTATCCTTAAATGGCATGACTGGTGCCTGTTATTCCAGAGGTTAGAATATGTCTGCACAGGAAGGAGGACTCGGGAGATTCAACAATGGAAAATGACATTGCTCAACAGGGCTCAGAAAATGCATGGCTACAGACGACATTAGCACTGACAGAATCTTTTCCTGTCCACTTCCCCATTTAGATTCAGTGATCACACGACCTCCCAATTACAATACATCCATCCTTCCCGCCACATCCGCCTGGTCTGAGGTGCTGTGTGTCTCGTTAATGCAAGTGGTAAAGGGCCCCTGTGTGATTCACCTGCTGGTGGTGCCACTGGTCATTAAGGGGAACTAACCGATGGTGGCCACACCAACTGAAGTCGCACGAGTGGTGGTGGATTGAATTGGTTTCTTGCTTCAGGTCCCCCCATCTCACCCTGTGGTGTTCAAGCTGCCACTGCTGGCCACATTCGTGGCTGTGTGGTGGGCTCCGCTTTTGACTGTGCTTGAGGGCAAAGCATGGTCAAGTGTCTGTGCATTGTTCTCCGGCAGTAACCTTGTGCCACAACCAGAAATCACCTTATATTTATGTAAGGCCTTTTATGTGCACCTCTTAATTTAGTCTCTGACTCATCTTGTTATTAAGAGCTGTTGGGAGAGAAGGTGAAAGGATGGGCTTTGACATGTATGAAATTGCTAAATTGATAGACAGGCTTGCTCTGTAATCGGTTGTCCTTGTAAATGGTGGAATGGCCGTTAACATTAGGCCTAGAGATTTAATTCCTTGTGGTGCACATAAAAGAATCTTTTCCATCATCCCAAAAGCACTTATTTGATGTCTCCCATGGCTATTAAATTTAGTTAAATTTAATGAAGCCAAACTTCAGAGACCTTTGTTTATGCATCATTGTTGCTTTTTGTTTTAATTCATGTCCAACCTTCCTCCTCTAGGCTGTCCACTCTCCATCCATGGTGAACTTGCATTCCATGTTTGAGAGGAAGTACCACACCTTCAGCCGCTCGTCAACACACCTCATTTAATACTACTTGCCTGGATTCCAGTGGGTCCTTAAGCTCTAAGAAAGTACTTACCATTAACTAATCCTCAGAGGTACAGCAAATATCTCCCACACTTTCAAGTGTGTATCTTAACAAAAGCTTGGACAAATATTGTCTGGCTTAAAACATGAAGGATAATTTTTGTGCATTTGTTTCACTTATCTGGTATTAAACGTTTCAGGCACATTTAATTAACACGCATAGATATGCAGTAACTGACCAATTGATATATTTTGTCTTCATAGAGGGATGTAGTGGTTTTCCTTAATTATTAACAAATGAAAGTATTCATAACATTTAATGGGAACAAGCCTGTTGGTTTCGGTTACCTTATCTTTCAGCTTTTATAAAGCTATTATGTATTTTACTTTTATTACTAGTGATCAGGATTAGGGGGAAATGAGTCACTCAAGAATAGGCATTCATTCGTTTTGTGTATGTTTTAATAGTGATTTTATTTTGTTTGTTTTATGTCTATTGTTTATGTGTCTTTTGTGTAGTCTTACATATTTATACATCAAAATCATTTATATAAATAGCCTATTTGAATGTTCCTCAGCAGTCCTCTTTTTCTATTTATGTAGTATGCGTGTGTATTCCTTTGTTTTTGTTTTTCTCTTTGTGCTCTCAGTGGCTCTACACTATATTTGCTGTCAACCCTTCTTATCTTTATCCTTTTTCTCTAAAGAAAATATGAGCAGGGTTCATTCCTGTAAATCAATGCAAGTCACACACGCACACACAGGGCTGTGACTTAAAGATAATGACTTTCTACTTTTAAATATGATTTCACTTGCTTTATTTCAATAAAAGAAGCAAAACTCAATTAGTCATTATTACCAGTGTATTCATTTGCCTTCCTTAAATGTACATCTAGATTTTGAAAGATAAAACAATTAGACTGCTTTTGAACAGTGTACCTAATTTAAAAACATTTTTAAATGTTGTCCTTTTACTACTGTACCTTACCTTGCAAAAGTGCGGCCAAATATTGCCATTTACTGTAGGCCCAACTTTGTTTCTCAAGTTGTACATTTCTGCTTTGTTTTCCGAGGCTGGTTAATGCCATTTACATGTCGATGTTTGATTCTCAGTAGAATATTGAATCAAATTCAGTCAATTTCATGGCCACTTTAAATTGGCCAATACTCATGAAACTCATTCAATAAAATCAATGTTCATCTCCACAAATGTTACTGAAAGTTCAAACCAATGGAGCACAAGAGAGAGCGAGCAGTCTTCTCCAAAAGAGGATACTTAATGTCAGTCTTTTCCATTAACCATTGTTCCCACACTGAGGCCAAGAACTTACATGCGTCATTGTGTCCTCTATTCAACATAGAAAATGTTCTTAAATGAGGCAACGCACACAAAGGATAAATGGCTGACTAAGGCGTCGGGGCAGCTTGGACTTGCATGTAAGGATGTAGCATTGTATGAAAGGTTGAACTCTACTGTGTCTACTGGTGCTGAGTTGATGGCAGGCACAATTGCTCCTATCTTCACCCCGTTAAAAAAAATCACCCAACAGAATCAGAAGCCTGCGTTGTCCTCATATTTGCCTCTTGTTAAAAAGCAGATAGAGAGGCCTCTGCAAGCTTCAGTGGAAGATTCCAGAGTTCAATGCGGCAATATATCAGCATCTGAGCTGATGATGTATGCCTAAATATCTGTTTGACTCTGTGAATAGAATTCCCTTTTGTTGAAAGAGCGATGGATTTCTGGTTTAATGGTGTTGGGTCATGGGGATACTGATCATAGATGACTAGATTTCAAAGCAAGCTTCTACAAAGATAAGATGCAAAGTCTAAAGGCTGAAATCAATGACCCTCCCCACTGACCGTTTGAAAATGGCTGTTTCCACCGAAGTGTTTCAAACCTATTTAGATGATATAAGTTTACAAAATATGAATAGTTGTCCCAAAGTATTGTATCATGTTACAGTATGGTAGCATGTAAAGATGGAGCCAAACTGAGTTAAATTAATCACTGATAGCACCCCTGTACTTCCCTGGTCTATGTCACTCCTTAGCACCGGTCTCATAGGCCTACTGTATGGATCCTCAAGGTTTATTGGGGTGAAGTACAAAAAACAAGGTTGGTGGATGTGGTGTTTAAACTTCTGTTTTACTGTCCAAATCAGAGGCTTCAGTGCTGTTTTTTGGTTTGGATAAAAATGTTAGCCTCTGCATATGCTGAGCCCTCAACCTTGCACCAAAACACCCACCCATTGTCAGAGCAGCTTTTAAGCTTTCGGCTAAATTCAACAAACCCCATGAAGTGCATGTTAATTGCAAATGCTAACCTCTCCCATGCAGGTTGGCAACCAGGAACAGGTGCCAAATGCTACAAGTTCAATGTCTGTCGGTTCATGCTGCTGTTTTCATTAAATACGTGTCTTCCCTGTGGCATGACTAGCAATGCTTGTTAGCAGTGGCGGTGCATACTCTGAAAAGCAAGCAGAGTGGCTTGCTTTCAACTGCCTGCCACTGCATACAAAGCTGCACTCTAATGTTATTTACTTTTAGGGAATCATTAATGAACAGGAGACGGGTGGGAGGTCAACTATGGACAGCTGATGGTACCAGAGAAGAGGGGGGTGCTGTGCACACTACATGACTGCCTGTTGTAGGATTTCAGCTGATGTGGACGTGCTGTTTTTACCATGAGCCTGATAATGTTTCACTTCACTGGAAAGATTGTTCAAGGGTGTCAAAAAGGTAAGAATTGTACATTGTGTAATCACCAGACATGGCAATACGTTTTTTTTTTTTAAAGTAAATGTTTTAAATAGTTCAAATTTGAACACAGATTATATGTTCGTAACTTTTAGTATCACTGTTGCTGCATAATTTTTGTTTAATTTAATTTTGGCCACTGAAGGGAGCCAATGAAGAGTCACTAACAAAAGAGTTAGGCCTACATCATGTAACTTACACGGGTACCAGTAGTGCTACTGCGTTCTGAATAATCTGTGATGGTGACACTACACAAGTTTATGCATTGCAAATTCAGTTTGGACAGAACCAATGTCTGCACAAGGATTGTGTGGTATATTGTGTTAGATGCAGTCTGATCATCCAAATATTGTATAGTATAAATCGCCCTGACTTTGTGACTGAGGCTACATGCTCAGAGAAATGTCGGTCATCAATTGTGACCACCAAGTTACGTGTTTTAGCAGGGGTCAGTTAAGATGAGCCCAGCTGGATGCTGATCTTTTGAAGAATAGCATAGCGGGGAATACCAGAAGGTCAGTTTTTGGGAGATTAAACTCAAGGTGTCGATCTTTCATCCAGACTAAAATATTACTGAGGTATGCAGAAATCCAAGCAGAATTTGTAGTCATCAGGTGGGAAAGATGGATGAAGCTGAGTATCATCAGCATAACAGTGATAGGCAAATTCAAGGAAGCGAATGATCTCACTACTTGAAGAACAGAAGTGGCCCAAGTACTGATCCCTGAGGTATACCTATGGTCATGAGACTTTAATACCTTTAATACTTTGCCAAGACACACTGAATAAATGTCCTTTGAGGTAGGATGCAACCCAATTAAGAGCCTTCTCAGAAGTTAACTGTGTCAAAGGCTGCGGAAAACTGATTACCTTAGCTACTTTCAATGCTTCAGACACAGAAGAGCAGATTTGATAGAATGACCATTCTTGAAACCAGACTGCTTCTCAAGAACCTTTGACAAGAAGGGAGACAGCTGAATTGAGTGTACTTCTCTTGAGCAAAGGTGTAACCCGACTCCAGAATTGAGTGATAAATTAATAATCCGTGACCGTCGGTTAAATTCAAAAAAGAAAAAAAAAATATTGGCTCCTGGAAAGGATGGAAAGTAAATCACAGAGGACCAATTGGGAAAGAGATTTCACCGCAAGCCTACTATTGCAGCTCTACACACCTTTATTGCACTTCAAAACACAGAGAACTTTACCTCCGGGTCACAAATTATTCAGAGCTCAAAGAGCAGATGCGTATTTACATAAACCTGTGTTCTGCATGGTACATTAACCCCCACTGCGAAAGCCCATTTCTTGGCGAGGTATTCATTACCTCGTGCTTGTGGATGTAAATTTTCAGTGCCGGCCCACAGTTATGATTAACGAGGGGGCTGCCACTTGATTTGAGCGTGTTTGCACCCGTGGATATCGGCCCCTTTATAAAAGAATTTCCCTCTCCATCTGGAGGGGTGGCGTTGAGATCCGCAGCATGCTGGAAACTCAGGAAGGAGGAGGAGGAGTGGTCCGCCAAGTGGCATAGTATTTAGGGAACTAATGGTACATGCTCTCTAACTGACAGTTAGCATGGATCCACCCACAGGGCTGGTAATGGATGAAATGATGTACGCAACTCTGATGAATAACCACTCCCAGCCCTTAGCCTCTATCTTGTGGCTGAGGGCCAAATGTGTTGCGACGCTATGGAAGCTTCAGAGTACACCGTACATACACAGTTGTTTGTAGCAGCATAGGATCATTACAGCGTTCCTCATTAGAATGCTGGGGTGTCCTTTGCACATAAAGACACAAATGATTTATTGATGATGTAATCCTGGTGAGCTCAACAAGTCCCCTTTGAAGATCTCACCACGGGTGATTATCTGAAAGCGATAATGGAATGGACCAGGCCAGAGGACGCCATGGTGCTCCGAGCAGGGGGAGGGATGGAGGCATGAGCAGGAGTGTGGCATAAGTGGCCCTGGCTTGCAGTCTCGCTCTCATCAAGACAGACTGATGTCTCCAGACATTTTGCCCTAATCTTCAACAGCCTCCAATCTATAACTGCTACATTTCTTGCTGGCCTCTCATTCCAGTCCTATTCTATGCTATGATTGCCTCTTGGAAAAGTTCCATGGTAATTTGAAGTGTTTTCTGTGCTCAAAAGACACTGATTGTCCCCAAATGAGTTTGCACCACATTAACTTTCCCGAATTGGCCTCTTATCATCTTCACTCAAAAGTGGATGCAACAACAATACAGTCAGCATTGCTCCTCTCAAACAATGAACTTGTCCTCCGTGGCTCCTACTCTCTGTTAAACGGCACCAATTAAATATATTTTTAAAACAGTCAGTTCTGTCTTGACGGCCATTAAAAGCAACAGCCTCTTGCATTCAGTCAGTCGCACAGACATCACACCCATGTCTGGAGACTGACTGTCGTACAGATCTCTTTGATAGATCTGAGAGATGTGGTGACTGCCTAACAGCGTCAGCTCAAAGCTCAGTAGCATGCCTAGTGCGGTGAACATGTCTGCAGATGATCCTTGACAAATGTGTTATAAATACCCACTCTTTCTCTTTTACTTTGGGTAACATTGCGCCAACTATTTAAAGACCTGAGAGAGACTCTCCCATACTTGACAGCCCTAGAACAGTTGGAGACAACTCAAATTACAATCATCCCACCTCTTCAGTCTGTGTGCAGATAGGCGCAAAGGCATCACAGTCAATTTCACTTTCTTTCGATCGTCCTAAAATATGTTGTCGTCAGCAGTGAACTTCCCAGCACACACTGACTTTGTCTTTGTGTTTAGGGGAATAATTATGAAGTGTCACTTGTGTGATGTCGCTGGCCTTTGTGAGAATAAAATAGTTTTTGTCGTGCCAAGGTTCAGTTTTCCACTTAAGTTCTAATGAAGCCAATATGTACAGGAGAGGGCTGATGAAGACTACGAGACTGCATGAGGAAAAGTATTTAAGAAGTTCAGAGTGTAAAACATAAACGGAAACACAAGCTGCATGATGAGGTCAGTGAAGACAATAGCCTGTGCTTGTTTTATGTCTACGCCTACTATGTATTACAAACTCCATCTGGCCTTTTTCAAATGTATTAACATAGAAAAAAGCCAAACAATTACACGTCACATTTAGGTGACAAATTGCTATGCATAGCCCATGTGTTGCAAGGCATGTTGCAGTTGACACAAGCAATTTCTGCTACAAGAAGTAATCAGTGTAGTTGGTTTTGACGTATATAAGACATTTAAAAGCTATTTCGTTGTGATTCTGGCCATGACCACAGCAAGCTTAGAGCAACAGTGGGATGGGAAAAAGATGGTAAAATGGGTCGGCTTTCACTGCACAGCCCTCATCACATTTCTTAAACACAATTTGTGTAAAGATTCTTCTGTGCGTTCAAATAAGTTTTGATTTACTGAGGAAACGATTCTGCCTCAGTGGACTGAAATGGGAAATGAGCAGATCCATCACTGATCAACCAAGGACAAGACATCTCCATTTTATCTAAGGGGTCCACCAATAGCTCGTCATACGTTTCATTTTAATAAAACATGTTCACTTTCAAAATGTTTACACTGAAAACGGCCACAGAGCCAACACAACATGATGTGAGATCTCTGATCAGAATAGTTCCTTCAGCTAAAATGTAATAATGTTGTTAATAATTTGGCTTAGTTTTTCTGTTTCACTGATAACAATTCACATCAATGTCTGTTGTTGGATAACAGTGGTGATGCATAATAATTGGAGAAACATCATGAATCCTGACTGATGACTAAAACTTGAAAGCAATGCGTAATGATGTAACATTGGATTCACTAGTCAGTGTTTTGTTATTTATTTATGTAGTAATCAAACCCTGGGAATGGCAAAAGACATGCTCTTATGCATACAGCACTATTAGTTGACTCTTTTATGGGTTCAATCTTAACCTTCAATCTAAAATCTAACCAACTTCAAAATGCTTCTGTGTCAATTTCATTAAAGTAAAAAAGAAATAAATTGATTTTTTTACTGATATGCTCATCTGTAGGCTTAGTAATGACAACTGTTGTCTGCATAAGTTCATGACCCAGTGTGTTTTCACCTACATTGACATCACATTCTGATAAAGTTCCCTGCCTGTCTGGGATGACTTTATATCAAATACACACATCCAGATTTTCTTTTTTGCCCTTGTCGACAGAATTGAGCTTTGAGCCTCTGCAAGCATTTCCTGGTTATCAGGGGCCTGTTATCTGCAATTTAGGGAGGGCTCAATGCCAGTCATTTCAATGCCAATGGGAATCCCTACTGAGTCAATGAGGCTGTTCTGAGTCTATTAGATTGGGGGTTCTCTCCGCTCTGCTTATGTCCCAACAGCACCTTTCACACCGAGTGGAGAGAGTTTACTTATCCAGCATTGCGTTTAGAGCCTGTGGAGAGGGTGAGAGTTGAAACAAACTGGGCCGGAATATCCCCTGAACACTGTTTTCACAGTTGTTGTTGCTCAGTTTAACCTGCCTCAGTGGTTGCTGCTGTAGTGAGGGAAACATGGAAAAAGATGGAAACGCTTACCAGAATCGTGCTCCTGGGGAACCAGGACTTTCAAAAGCAATGCTTCACTTTATGCTTAATGGAAAAAGTTATAAAGATTTAAAGGGTGTAATTGCTTGTTGCGTAAATCTCTTCAGGGGGACACTTTTTGGATTTTCAAGAACTTAATGGAAAAACTGATAATAAACCATTTTGTACACTTTGTACTATATCATTTGCATGTTCTAGGCCTACTCCATGTTGGAGTTTTGGACAGTCTGTAGGTTGTCAGATGGCCTGCTCCTGTCACCTATCAAAGCCTTTGTTCAATGAAAGTAAAGATGAACTATTTCAGTGTTTTAGTTGTGTGTACTTTTTTTTACCACTCCCTGATGTAGGTGTACATTACTTTTCAGTCTCATAGAACCCAGTGACTTTCTTGCATATTTGATTAAACTATGTACACCATTAGGCCTGTTGTCGTTTATACTTTAATTAAGCAGCATTGCTTTTATTTTGATATGCTATGATAGCTAATATATTTATTTTTTCTTTCATTCCTTACTTTCTTAAAATAATAGAGCCATTGCTTTTATAAATGTTAATGTTTTCTATGTATTCTTTCAATTAACTTTATCAATGAAGTTTGCTATTCAAATGATTAACCATGTTGTTCCTAGCGACAACCATATGCAGCATTTGGAAAGCCAAGTCTCTATAATTTATGCACCCACAGGCAAAGGCGTCGAGATTGAAATCTTGCTTTAGTGACTATGTAAATCTTGCCACAACATTCCAGGCATGGGGATATGAGGCGGGCTTGGATCTGCCCGATTTGGCGCGCTGATCTGGAGTGGCAGTTGGTCTCTGGGACTCGTGTGGGAGGAGAGAGCCCCACACTTTGAGGTGGCTGATTCCCATGACGTAGTACGTTCCACATCTTGATCAGACCGCGTGGCTGTGACTTGAGACGTGCTGCGAACATGCCAGATGAGCTGTTTGCCCGTGCGTTCCCCAAGGCCCAGAGCAAACAGTTCATCTCTGTCTTCTGTGCTTTCCACAGAACCGCAGCTTTGAGCACGTAGTCTGTCAGCCGTGCGCTCCGTGTCAGCCTGACATGTGTATTTGCTAGTCAAATACATTTGGTTGCCACACCCCCCACACACTCATCCTCTTTTCCTCACCTTTTACAGTGATTTTTTGTTTCCTTGTTGTCATGGAATTCTGCGCACCCACTTTGCCTTTTCCTATACTCATCTGGCTTCGAAATGACAGTATACAATATCTGCCTCCAGAGGCAAAATGGCATTTCAAAAAACAATGCTTTTGTGTGAAGTCCTGATCTGTTCTCAAAGTGGGGCAAATTCTCTCCTGTCTATTGTGAATGAATTCTTTAGCATTTTCATTCCTACATCAGCCTATGTTTTTCGCTCCTGGCATTTGTAAAACGAGGTGAAACGGCAACAACAAAAAAAAGGTTTAGGGGAAAAAAAATGAGAGCAGCAGCAGACTTTACACCTGACATTTAGGTGAGTTAGGATACCTGGCTGGTTGCTAAGCTCTCACCACTCCTACCTGGCTTGATCTAATCATGTGTCGATTTTCTGTTGGGGCATCCAAGTCGTGAAATGGCTTTCATTTTGGGGTAAACTCAGAAGCTGGGGCCGGAGCATTCAGGCTTATGTTGGCCGTCTCTACTAATGGCTCTCTAAACGGTGTGGCCTGTCACCCTTGGCAAGATTATGGAGTCTGTGGTCACAAGACCACCTGTGAACTTTTTTTGATTTACTGTCCGGTCTTCACAGTAGTTTTGTCATCCATGCAAGACCACTGGTGGTAGAAATAGCCTTCTAAGACTATAGATTCTCTCTAGGTATAGAATACATAAACGTATCACAGCAGAGACTTCATAATGTTTAAATTACAGTTGACACTACACAGCAGAACAAAATCTTGCAAGCTCCATGACAAGTGAAGGTGCTCAAAATTGAGAGCGATCTTCAGAACGCTTAGTTCCACGTCAGTCACGGGGGTAGCCTAATATGGACCTCATGCGCAAAGCGAGAAGAGAAGATCAATGCCCGCTAAAAAGAGCTAATTAACACTGCACACAGATTTACATTGTCATTTTGTTTTGTTAAAAACACCCATCCAATTCTCCCTTAAAAGCATTGTAGCTTATGTGAGGCCCCAAATGTCCTCTCATGCATGAATTCATTGTATGTGTAAGCAGGGATTATAATAATTGTTTACCAATTACAAAACACCAGGGGCATAATTAATCTCTACAAGATGCCAATACAGTACAATGCAAATGTTTTCTTTATCTGACCATTCGATACATGCCATTAATTTATGCTGCGTACAAATAAATGTCTCCTCCACTAATTGCTGACCATGAGCAACGTGGCTTGTTCATTTTCGACACAAGTGTCACTAGGATCTTGCTGAGGGTGTGCTGCACAGCTGCTTGGCCAAAGAGAAGTATCATGACAAGTCCAGTCTATCAGGACTTGCAAACTCAAACCTATTTGAGAGTCCAGCTTGTCTGTATGTATGTACAGCATGCAAGTGTGTGTGTGTGTGTGTGTGTGTGTGTGGAGAGGTGATGGCAGAGCAGTGGGAGTTGTGTATTATTTAGCAGTATTGGGAGAATGTGCTTGTCGATACTGCTGAATGCCGGTGATTGGCTTCCCCGGAGGGACCCTGGATGTTTGAAGCCGGCAGCACCGGGGTGATCGATGCGGCTGGCCGGTGTGAGAGTGACGCGGGGCTCTGCCGATTCTGTTTACTCGCAGGGTTTGCACTGGCCAGATCAATCGAGCCGAACTGCACAATCTGCATTACCATGATGGTGTTACTACAGACTATTAAGATGGTAATAACAGCCGGAGAGGTGGGTGTTTGCAAACACAATCTGTGAGCAGTTTCAACTTAACTGAGGGGGTTAGTGTCTGGTGTTTGTTTGTGTGTGTGTGTGTGTGTATGTGTCTGTGTGTGTGCGTGCATGCCTTTGCAAATTTAACTGCACAGTGGTCTTAGCTTAAAGCAGGCCTGGTTGGTTGGGTAAGCATGCGTATGTAAACAGTTTGTTCTCCAAACCAGCTGTTCACACATGATTATCATCACTTGATTTCATCTGAGATCCGTTTGCTCCCATTCCAGGCGTTCTCTCCGTGCCACTGAAATAATTCCGACTGCATTTTTGGTCTCCCCGTCGAGCTCACCGAGCAAGAGGAATACATTAGCACAACTATGCAGTGGAGCGATATGGATTTTTCTGTTTGCAGGCCCCCACGTTAGTCCGCTTTATATTAGCGCCTGCATGAACAGGCACAAATGAGGATGCACTCGCATGAACACATTTTGCTTATGCAAAAAAATACACTCCCATCCAGCCCAGCCCCACCCCACCTCCACGCCACCCCTCCTCTACAGCACTGAAAGCTTCCAGGTCTTTCATCTCCAGCTCTGCACTAAAGGAAGACAAACACTCTCTCTCACACACACACACACACACACCCACACACACTAACACACACACCCACACACACACACACACACACACACACACACACACACACACACACACACACACACACACACACACACACACACACAAGCTGTGTCTAACAAGTAAACAAGGGAGGAGTGTTAAAAAAGGGCTCCTAAATCAGAGTGAAGGCAAGGCTGGCGAGTCCATTTATTTCTGTCCGCTGAGAGTAATGGACGAGGGGAGAAGAGGCTGCTGGAGATGAGTGTTTGCAGAGGGGATGAGGGGAGAGGAGAGGAGAGGAGGCCAGCAGAGCTGCTGCTTGTGTGTGTGTGTGTGTGTGTGTGTGTGTGTGTGTGTGTGTGTGTGTGTGTGTGTGTGTGTGTGTGTGTGACTGTGAGTGAGTGAGTGGGGGGGCTCATTCTTGTGAGGGCTGGCTAGCACTAGTGCTGTCAGGGCCACCAGGGCTAGGAACGGCGTCTCTGGCTTCTGGTTCCGCTGAGGGAGGATCCTGAGGGCCAGGGGAGGCTGGTTGGGCTGCAGGAGGTGGAGGAGGAGGTGTGGAGGAGGAAGAGGAGGCTTTGAGTGCGACCTGCTGCTCCTTCCTGGCTTGGCGTCTCTGGCGGGCCCTCTGCCTGCGGCTGGCTCTCAGGGCCTTGCCCCTCAGGTAAGCCTCCTCCAGCTCGTACACTTCATTCTCCAGAGCGCCCACCTGCACACGCACACCGTGAGAGGGAGAACACATTAACACAACCAGCTCAATGTGTGCGCACAGTCGCACACACACAAGCGAGCACACACATAAAGTGTGAAAACACACACAAACCCAAAAAGACACAGAGGAGCTGTGATGAATAATCTAGGTCTGTCAAGACCTTGAGTTTTGGTGTGACTTTTTCCGCCCCCATTCTCAGAGTGAGTTTATGGATCAGCTGAAGAACCAACCAATTTTTTTTGTGTGTGTCTCGTTCTCAGCTTTGCTCTTTCTGCACATGTGTGTGTGTGTGTGTGTGTGTGTGTGTGTGTGTGTGTGTGTGTGTGTGTGTGTGTGTGTGTGTGTGTGTGTGTGCGTGTGTGTGTGTGTGTGTGGTCCCCATGCAGCCCCTCCGGGACTTAATTACCTCCTAGAGTGAGGCTGGGCCCTCTCCATTCATTTGTGAGCAGACAGTCGGGTGTGAGAATTTATTGTGCCCACGTTGGGAGCGGGAGAGCTGAAGAGGAGGAGGCAGCGAGTGAAATATGAAAGCGAATGGACAATGAAGAAATGAATTAAAAAGCCTATTTGAGGGTCAGAGAGAGAGGGGGGGGGGGGGTGCAAAAGCAGAGGTCTTGAAGTGCATAGTAGTGTAGAGAGAGAGAGAGAGGTGGGGGGTGCAAAAGCAGAGGTCTTGAAGTGCATAGTAGTGTAGAGAGAGAGGTGGGGGGTGCAAAAGCAGAGGTCTTTAAATGCATGGTAGTGTAGAGGGGGGGGGGGGTGCAAAAGCAGAGGTCTTTAAATGCATGGTAGTGTAGAGGGGGGGGGGGGGGGTGCAAAAGCAGAGGTCTTGAAGTGCATAGTAGTGTAGAGAGAGAGGGAGAGACAGATTTAGGTGATCCAGATTAGCAGAGGCTCAGGTCAGATGGCAACGTCTGTGTACCTTGGGGAACTGAATCAAACCCGACAGCGAGAGCTTATTTGTGAGTGTGTGTGTGTGTGTGTGTGTGTGTGTGTGTGTGTGTGTGTACAGTATCTCTGTGCGTGTATGAGTATCACATACAGCAAGGCTTTGCACTGGGGAATAGGCTTAACCAGGCTGAGTTTCTGTCTACATAAAACAAAAATCTGTAAAAGCAAACAGAGACAAGATACACAGACAAACAACACTGCAATATGTACACACACACACACACATTCAAACCCTTTAGTAGTACTTAATCCAATTGAATTTCAACCTATGGCTCTGCCAAGAAGAGCACCATGCCTTATTATTATCCCCTCTTGGTGTGTGTGTGTGTGTGTGTGTGTGAGTGACAGAGAAGGTGCACGAGAAAGAATAAAGCGATAACACAGAGCAGCCGATCCACCTGACGCCCTGACACCACAGCTGTCACCACACTAATCAAAGGGCGGCGTCTCATCATCGGAGCAAACAGAAGCCTTCAGCAGCGGGGGTGAGGAAGAGCATGTGAGAGCACACGAGATAAGAGGAGCGACCAACCCACACCCAACACCAGCGCACAAGACCAGCGCCAGCACGCACCGTCTCAGTCCAACCCACACCCAACACCAGCGCACAAGACCAGCGCCAGCACGCACCCTCCTCAGTCCAACCCACACCCAACACCAGCGCCAGCACGCACCGTCTCAGTCCAACCCACACCCAACACCAGAGCCAGCACGCACCATCTCAGTCCAACCCACTTTGTGACCTTTCAGAGAAACCTTTCAAAGTTTTCTCCGACAGTCTCCGTAATCAATGAACACCCAAGCGCCTGTAGGTCACAGCCTATGGTGTTGGACGCCAGTTTGCTTTTCGTGTGTGTGTGTGTGTGTGTGTGTGTGTGTGTGTGTGTGTGTGTGTGTGTGTGTGTGTGTGTGTGTGTGTGTGTGTGTGTGTGTGTGTGTGTGTGTGTGTGTGTGTGTGTGTGTGTGTGTGTGTGCGTGTGTGTGCGCGATGTAGGCCCAGACAAGTCTTCGCGGCGCCGTAAAAAGCTCTCACTAGAGAAAGTGGGGTCACGAACGGGCTGAACCAGACGTCGGCGTAAATACAGCACTCGGAGCGTGTTTTATTTACAGACTTGCTCCTCGGGCCAGATAAAAAATATACATAAAATAAGAGCCCAGTCCGGAAACTAGAGGGAGCAGCACAGAGTGCTGTTATTTTTATGTAATGGACTTTTACAGTGGTGACAGCAGCTTCTAATGACTCACCCAAAACAAACAGAGAAATCAATATGTTTGCCAGGCCACAGTATGTCAAAATCGAGTTGTCATCTGTAGGTGTCGGTTAATGCCCTCTTGATTTATGTAAAACAAATAGAGAGCTTGGACGAGCGAAAATGAAGTCTCCACCTCCAATATTTCCACAGGAGCTCGGCTGGGTGGCCCCATAAATAACCAACCTCGTATTGGAAGAAGCTGAGGTGCCACTTGCAGTGAATATGGAGGAAATTGATCAGTGATTATAGATTTAGGTTGTTTGTAGGAGGGCTGGTTTTTAAATGCCTTGAAGGCTTTTTTATGAGAAAGACTGAGGCTTATCAGATAGTGACCTTGCGCTACAGTAAATAAATGCTGATTCCTTTCTAACACTGTCTTGTTGAGGGCCATGACGGCATTCATATCTTCACAAACACACCCTGACTCACCCATGCAGTGCTGTGACTGCTGTCACCTCTCCTCACATGTGAACCACCTCTCCACATGCATGGACGCACCGACACACACAACCACCACCTCCCATGCTCCTACACACAGTGACTCACAAGCCCTTCCCTGTCCATACACACACACACACACACACACACACACACATACACACACACACACACACACACACACACACGCAAACACACACATCATTGTCTTTCTGCATTGTTTCCATGTACACATAAAAACAGAGGCACATCATTCCATGCGCACATGCGCACAAACACACATGCAGCCAAAGCCGAGCTGGCAGGAGCTTTGTGTGTGTGTCTGTGTCTGTGTCTGTGTGTGTGTGTGTGTGTGCGTGCGTGCGTGTGTGTGTGTGTGCGTGTGTGTGCGTGCGTGTGGAGACGAGGAGCGATGAAGTGCGGCGACGGTAGCAGCAGCAGTGCCGCTGTGATGAAGCGCACGTGTTAAGGTGAGAGTGAGCAAGTGCCAAAGAGACAGCCAGACATTTCACTCCCTGTCAGAGCACCGCTTCACCGTAGAGGATAAACACACACACACACACAGACTTTCTCTATCTCTCTCTCTCTCACACACACACACACACACACACACACACAGTTCTCCTCTCTCCTGCTAACTGCAAACAAGACAGATTCGCCATAACTTCTCCAGTCTCTTGCCGGGCCCAGGCACACAGTGGATGAGCCTACTGATGGATTTACATCTAATCTGATCTCAAAGGCTGCTTTGTCCACATCATCATCATTCTTCATTTGACGACAGTGAAACTCGAGCTGTCATGCAAGATTAACACGCTGTCACTGAACGTGATTACAGCGTCATGACACCAACCCTAACGTTTCCCACAACACGGCTCGCAACATGTTTACATAATGCATTATGAACACATCCACGTCACACGCGACCTTAACCTTCATAATAATGTCTTATTAGAGTGTGATCCTGTAATCAATGTTGTGCAATGATGAGTCCTAAAATGAAGCTAACGTGTAAATCCTGTGACAGACACAGATTCACCAGATGGGACTTGACAGATAATAGCACCTCATTCTCAGTGTTCCTTCAGATCATGATCGCTCTCATTGCAAATGCTCCACTTCCATTTTATGGGAAAAACCCCCAGCAGGAAGGCCTATTGAGCTGACTATACTAGAATGATTTCACACATTGTATTACCACAGTGATTAACCAAAGATAACTCAATAGGATCCTTTAACATCCTTTTGTAGCTGACACTAGTAATCGGGTAGCACTAGATGCTATGTGCCCATTCTATGAATTAATTTGTACAGTGTCCTTGTAAAGGTATGAATACTGTTCAGATATAAGTACTCTTAGGATTAAACATTAGGTTTATGATCATTATTTATTATTTATAGGAATATTATAGGAATTGCTATTATTAATAAAATGCTTATTAATAAAATACGTTTAGAATCTATATATTTTTTGCTCAAGGCCACTTAAAACGAAAGCTCTATACTACCCTTTTTAATGATTTTACTGCAGGTTGTACAATTAATCAATGCCTAACGATTCTACAAGGCCACAAGCACAGATGCAACTTGCTGTTAAGTATTGGTCTAAAGAACTGGGTTAGCCTTAGAGTTCCCCAGGTCTCTGTGGGGAGTACCCGCTCCAACAGAACAATGTTTTTTTTTTACTGGCCTTAAACTCATAATCACGGCAATTTCATCCTGCTATAAAGTTATGAAGTCAGCTGTGGCCTTTTAAGCCTTTCCTAGAGGCGGCCTCTACAGAGAGCTCCAGCCAGTGATCGGAGTGCTTGCTCTGCCCCCCCCCCCCCCGCTGGGGCAGCTCTGGGTGTGCGGATGATGTATGGGCCCAGATTGGTGGTGAAGGCGCCCGCCCGTCGGGCCGGAGAGCGTGCTCGGGTCCGGCGCGGTCCGGCCGGCCAGCCACGGCGCCCCTGATGGTGTGATTAATACGGCCCATCAGTAACCCCGGGGCGACACGCTCCGCCGCGCCCCAGAAAGACGGACTGACCTGCTGATGCACTGCAGGCCGGGGCCCGGTC
>NW_027468576.1:8202500-8210000 GCF_046254945.1 Alosa pseudoharengus | reverse complement strand
TTGAGGGAGGGAACAGAGAGGCTGTGGTGGAGGTGAAGAGGGAGGACGGAGGGAGGGAACAGAGAGGCTGTGGTGGAGGTGAAGAGGGAGGACGGAGAGAGGGAGCAGAGGGCTGCTGATGACGGAGCACTGAGGTTGAAGCGGGAGAGGAGGACAGGGCTTATGTGGAGACGAGAGGAAGAAGAGAGGAGGAGGAGGAGGGAGGGAGCGTGTGATAAGAGAGTGGTGGCAGAGGGAGGAGAGGAGACTGTGAGCCCTGCTGAGTGCCTAGTTCTATTCTTAACAGCAGAAATCACAAAACCTTTCTCTGACATCTCCATAACTTACAGGCAAATGATCAGTTCAGCACTTTTATGAATGTTAGTTCTCCAGCTGCACATCTATTTACTATTTTGAATATGTGTATGTTTGATGTGAAGCACTTTGAATTCAATCTGAAATGAAATGTGCTACATAAACATATTTGCCTTGCCTTAAGAGATCAAGGTAGGCTTACAAACATATGAATACAATTATACTATATAGGGGCATGAATTTGGTCAAATAAAAATCATAACTTCTAAAAATATAATGGGTATTTTTCCATGTCCACTATTTGGCTCTACACTCGTTTCCCAGATTCCCATGAGTGAGGAGACCCATGTGCTCACCAGTCTGAAGTCTGCATCGTTGATTTCCTGCAGATAGGGGGCGACGCTGAGCTCGGCAAGTGTTTGCTGCAGGACGTGCGTTTGCTCCCCCACGCGCCTTAGCTGGCCCAGGTGCCCAGCGTACTGCAGCCTCTCGATTAGCCCGGAACCTGTGGAGAAGCCCACCTGACACAGAACAGACGTCACCACACACACACACACACACACACACACACACGCACACACACGCACACACACATATGTACACACACACGTTCATAATCATGGAAGTTCATGTGCATACAGACACACATGATCACTTTGACGAGAGTGATCATGTGCATCTGTGAGAGAGCGTGCACATACATAAACAGCATATATTACATAACACATATATTTGTTTGTTGTGTTCATGTGCTGTTTATGTATGTGCACATGTGCACTTCTCAATCTGGCCTCTTGTACACATATGGCCAGCACTCACTACATAAAACAAAACAAGTAATAATAAGGGTAGTCCTTTCCAACATTCTCTCTCCCACTCACTGTCTCACACACACACACAAAAACACATACACACACGAACACACACACACACGCACACACACACACACACGCACACACGCACACATAGAATCGCAGCGGAGCCATACAGAAGAGGGAAGCCTTGTCCTCTAATACTAGTCCCTTTGCACTAAATCCTCCACGACTTGAACTGCTGATGGTGTGCATGCACACGCCCCGGCCCCAGTCTACACCCACCTAATGCAACAGCGGTGCGGAAGAGCAGGAGGGCCCCAGCTGCATCTCCCCCCAGCCTACAGCACCGAGAGCCCCAAGTCTAATCCCCCCGCCTGACCCAGGCTACTGATGGTTTTAGCGTTTGACATGACAACTCTTTTGTGTGCTTCATCCTCCAGCGAGGCGAGGCGCGGTGTGGGGGCTGAGTGGTGCGTGTGCAGTGCTACCTGTTTTTTATGAGCCCCACGATTGGTGAATGGAGAGCGTCAAAGTGGCAGACAAGAGGGAGCATTGACCTTTGGAGCGCAGGCTAACAAATCAGATTACACCTCGCCAGTGTGCGGAGCAGCTTCCTCTAAAAGGATTAGCATATCGCCGCAGCATCCTGGCAACCTGAGCACTCACACACACACACAGATACACACACACATACACACACACAGAGATGCACACATGCACGCACACACAGATACACACACACACAAACACACACACACACACACACACCACTACCCCATTCTCTACTCCCATTATGGGAAAGCTTCACAGGGCACTCTATCCCGTGCCACAGAGTTTCCTTCTATTTGTTAAATGATTCATCCGCATAAATGTCTCCTGGCATCTCCTGTTGTGAGTAGACTGAGCAAGCAACCCCCCCACACACACAGCACTCTCCCCTCAACCTGACAAGAGGTGGAATCACTCTGCACGGAGCTCAGAAACTCCCCTCTTCTCATTCCTCTAAGTGGGTTATTGAGTCTCTGACTGACCACTACCCCTCATCCACCGCCTTCCTCCAGGTTGGGGGGCCGGACGCCACGGATGCCCCATGTAGTGTAGCTTACGGCTCCCACTGATGCTCCAAGCCCTCCCCCTGCTCCTCTCACTCCCTCCCTCCATCTCTCCCTCCCTCCTTCCCTCCCTCCATCTCTCCCTCCCTCCCTCCCTCCCTCCACGCGCGCCTCTCCCAAACTCCTTTTCTTTTAGTGGGAGGTTGGCCTGCTATTATCCCTTCTGTCATTCATCCTCTTTATGGCCATTTTTATTACAGATACATATCCCCCAGCATGCATCATTTTTCACAGCCACTGTCTCTGTGCGTCTGGCCCGAGCTGGGACCATCCTGTGCCTCTGTGTGTGTGTATGTGTGTGTGTGTGTCTTTCATGCCACCACCAACCAGGCACTGTTTACTTTCAATAACTGAGCGGGAGAAAGGTGCAGAGAGTGAGTGAGGGAGGGAAGAGATAGAGAAAGAGAGAGAGAGAGAAAAGAGAGAGAGAAAGAGAGAAAAGAGAGAGAGAAAAAGACAGAGACAGAGAGAGAGAGAGAGAAAGAGAACAGCCGTCTGCTCTCCGACTTTATGAGCGATGTTGTTTTTCCCCTGCTGAATATTTCATTAGTTTTTTTCCCTTCCCTTGCTCCTCTCTGTGCAGCCTCCCTGGCACACGCGGGCCTGGCTGAGGATGATGCAGAGGCATGTGTGGGGGCACTGGTGGGAATAATCAGAGAGGCTCCGCAATTATGGATCACTCTCCATTTTACAACTGCCATGCTGCTGCTTAATTGTCCACACAGAGTCCTTACATAATGTGTCGCTAATTGTTTGCCTTGCTATTGATGCATGCTGGAGGTGGCCCGGCGGGGGGGTGGGGGTGGGTGCGTGTTTGGGTAATATTTATGACGGGTGAAGAACTCTGATCCAGCGCCGGCACGAGCCCTTGCACGGGCCATGATGAAGACGGAGCGCTCCCCAGTTAATCTCCTCGTCTCGTTTAATCTGCAATTGTTTACAGATCGGCATGATGCAATGCCGCTTCAGCCAAATACTTTGTCAATTTTTGTGTTGGTGGTGGGGGGTTGGAAGGGTGGGGGGCCTGTAGGTCCCTGGAGAATTTGTCTGGATGCGTTATTAGAGAATGAACGGCTGGCTTCCCCACATCAGATGAGATCAATTCCTTTTTCTAATACCGGCATAATGGGATTTCCGTTGGCTGCGACCACCTCGCAGTGAGTGACTAATTTAATACACATCCTGTCGCTCTGCATCTCACATTGGTGCTGCTGCAACGCCTGTAATTGAATCACAACCCTCCAAAATAAACGGCACCAACGCTCTACAGCACAAATGAAATCGAACATTTTTTTTTTTCTTCTTTGGTTTGCATGAGCCCATTGTTATGTCAGTAGAGGAGAGGAGTGGAGAGGACAGAGAGGCTTGTGTGCTGAGGTTGAATTACTCAGGATTACACTGGCAGAGGAAATATGCTGGTCACTGGTTTTGCTCACTGTTTTTTCTTCCTCTCTCACTCTCTCATGCACACACACACACACACACACACACACACACACACACACACACTCTCTCACACACACACACACACACTCAGTCACTCATTATTCTCTTTCTCTCTCTGTACAAAGATACATAATGAGAAAGAGAGTGAGAGTGGTGTGGAGGAAGGGGGACAAAGAGATGAATACTGGACCCCTGCAGCGCTGCAAATGCTGTCCTTTAGTTTCTCCACCGGAATCATGGCGAAAAGGGAACCTGAACAACAAGCTAATTACAATTCATTTGCCGTCTGGAAGCACGGCCCTGGCCTGTCCCTCTCCCATTCCCCTCCACCGCCAGCACCCACCAGGACCGTGTGCTGAATGACCCAGGGGAAGAAAAACAAGACAACAACCCCCCAAAAAACACTGCTGTGATCTTTTCTTCAGAACCTGTCGTTTGCGTATTTGTAAATATTCCCTTCCCTTCAAACACCATCCATCACTGGCTGAGCGAGGACAGACGTGACGGCGTCTGAGGCTGCAGGCAGCAGCGCGGCAAGCGACGCGCGACAGCTGCTGCTCCTCCTCCGCCTCCGCTGGGCTTGAGCACCACCAGCACATCCAGCCGCTGTGCCGTGCCGTGCCGTGCCGTGCCGTACCAAGCCGTGCCGCGCGCTCTACACCTGTCCCTGGCGGAGACGACTAACCTGTTGCTGTTCTCTGCTACACTCCACAATCTCCAGTTGTTATTTTTCTTTTCACTACACCCCCCCCCCCTTCTTCCAAAAGATACAGTACATTACCTGTCATTAGTATTGAACCCATCACACATCTAGAATACTAAAAAGGACAAATGTGTTAAATTGGTTGCAATCCAATGCGAAGTAAAGGCAACCATTACAGCTACCGCTCCTTTTTCCTGGCTAAGACAGACCAATTTGGTGGCACTTGGGAGAGCTGTGGCTCTCCTCTGACCTGTCAGCTTAACAAACCTCCATGGAGACCGTTGCCAGGATTCAGTCGGCATACACCAACACGGACTGCTTTTGAAAGTATACCCACTGATAGTTTGGTGCACTTAATAAAATCAAGAACCGGCAGAATCTTCCGGCCCAGGCTCTCACACGTCCTCCTGACGTCTTCTGCTCGCGGTGGAGAGAAGGGTGCTCTCAGTCCTTCAAAAAGAAAACACAAACATGCGGGTCATTCTTTCCTTCCTCCGTCCAAGCACACTCTCAGTGGTGGGGAATGGACATATATCTGAAGGTATATGGTGACACAACCTAGACCTTGTTCGGTGTATGGGCCCAGCTTAATATCACAAGTACACTCACCCCGTCAATATTGCTATTGAGAAATGTCAATTCTAAAACAGATAGTTCAGGTCCTTGATTGTGATTGGCTGAATCGCATTCGATACCAAAGTAAAATCTCATTCCTTTTGCTGTTTTAAAATCAGTGAAACGTACTCGCTCTCGGGGCTTATAGTTTAAGTAGGCTCATTAGTAGGCATATACTTCACTGAATGATATAATGTGGACCACTTGTTTCTAAGTACCTCTCCAAAAGGTTTGCGGAAGATGTTCATAAATCGGATAACCAGTCATTTGGGAAACATGTTTCAACAAAATTCCTATGAAACAAATTCACAGTCAACAAAGAGAGAAGGTAAATGAGTTGAAAGGAACCTTTAAAAAGCATACAAATCTTATTCAGCAGTTTTGGGTGGAGGTCAGCTATGTGAATACATGGCATGGATCAATAAAGTATCTATCTATCTATGCTACTACTAACATAAAAGCTCTCGGACATTTTGTCAAAGTAGCTCTAGGAGGAAAAAAGGCTCTCGGCCATGTCCATTTTGTCAAAGTAGTTCTCGGAAGAGAAAAGGTTGGAGACCCCTTATGTAGACCTTGTTGGATGTATGGGTCAAGCACACCCACTCCAACATGTTTGCTCAAACTACAGTACTCATATCACTGTAGTTAATGCAGCTCATCATGGCAACAGAAGATTGAGGCTATTCACCAGTGTATATTTTAGGTGTGAAGACAAAGGTAACATAACTGACCTCCTTCGGTGCAAACTTGATATCACAAAACACCACAACCACACACACATACACACACACGCACACACAAACACACACGCATAGCGCATTGCAAAATATAGATTCCTTACAAACACGTGAATAAAGTAAGTGCTTGTACATACATGAAATCCAATGAACAAATTCTCTACTTCACTTTTTAGTGGAAGTAACTGTTGGAGATAAGTGTTTACTTGTTGCTAGATTTGCTTTTCGTGAGAGTTGCACAAAACATTTCCATTAATTCTGCGGGCTTTAGTCCACCAAAAGGATTGTAAGGATGATTGATGAATTGATCTTCTGCTCACTTAATTATTCCTTGTTGTTGAATTCAAATGTAAGCAGCGTTGTTCTCATTCATCTCCATAACTGCACTTCCCTAATAGCTCCTACACTACTGCAATGCTGAACCTTCAGACCAATATTCAGCATTCTGAACACACAACATTCTGAACACACAACATTCTGAACCCCCCCCCCCCACACACACACACACACTATGGCCTCTGGTACATACTCCGCAGTGGCATCCCCTGCATGACAGAGGTACGATGTGCCACCATCCTGGCAGCGTATGATTGATCACCTTAAAGACCCATGTGGTGCCCGAGCCTTTGATACATTACACAAACGCATTGATTTCCCCCTCCACCCCCCACCCCCCCAAGTCCTCTCCTCTCCTCTCCTCTTAGCCTCACAGCTAACAGTCAGAGTTGTTGCCAGCCTGTTGTTGCTGCTGACCCCCACTCCTCAGAGAGCTCGCTCAACTACTGGCACTACATCTTCCCTCTCTACACACACACACACACACACACACACACACACACACACATGGATGCATGCACACACACACACATTAGAGTTAATTAAGAAGTTTTATGCCATTGCAATCAATACATTGACAGATCCCTAATATGCTCTTAAAAGACCCTCCCGCCCACCACAAACAAACGTGCCCCCAATCAAAAAAGAAACATATTCTTGGCACAGAGATGAGAAAAATAAAATGTCATTTCTGACCCAATCACACCCAGTCTCTTTTGCCACAACACCGTGCTCAGTTTGGATAAAAATAAAATGGTAGATCTCTGGCTGATTTCTTTTTCGCTCTTTCGTCTCACAACCTGCCCCACCTGCCACCAAGCTGAGAACCTCTGATTGCGTTGTCACATGGTCTCTTGGGCATACTTCTCCTGCGCCATGTTTTCTAGCGCTGAGCCGAGCCTGCTCTGTAACCTTGAGGTGTGCAAATGGCTGGAGGATTGGCCTTCTCTCTCTCACCTCCGTGTGTGTGCACATGTTCCTTCTCTCGGAGGTGTGGGGGCACAAGCTGCCCAGAATGGGCAAACGGAATAATCAGATCACGACAGAGGTCAAAGTGACCACGTGGGAGCATCCCGTCCATCTCTCACTTTTATATGTTCTGTCACGTTCCACCATCTTTCAGCGGTCACTAACGGCAAGCCTGCGTATCTCACTGAGCTCGAGTCTGGTCTCACGACCCCCTGTAAACCCACCTGCTATGATGCCAGTCTTCCTAACAACTAACTGGGACAGTCAGTTTTCATTTTGCTTTCAGTCTGATTTCACAATTCTGTTATGTTGTACTGTCTGATATTCTGCTCACCTTATTATCATTTCCAAAATATACATTTATATTATCATTTTACAATGTATTATTGTGCATTTCAGTGTAAGGTCATTTTGGGCTATGCATTTCTGAGCATAACAACACATCATCTTCCCCTACCTGTGAACTCCGGGCT
>NW_027468576.1:8005000-8197500 GCF_046254945.1 Alosa pseudoharengus | reverse complement strand
ATATCAAGTGTGTCCTTCTTACTGGCAGCCTATAAATAACATTTATTGATGAGGACAGAAAGGAGGCAGAGTTTTTGCACATCAGATTATCCAGAGAAAGGCAACATTATGTATTCATTTAGGGGCCATTGATTGAAGTTCAACACAGACATCTCAGCATGGTGATGAAAAATGACAGGGACTTTTGTGATCTATTTGGGCCTCACAGAGATCCGGAGTTAAGATGGATGCCTCAGACAATGCAAACAGACATCAAATGCCTTCTGTTGCTGTTGTTGTTGTTGTTGTTGTTGTATGGGATAGAGGATGAGTGATTGACAACACTTATGAAATATTAGCATGTAGTGTTCATGAATGAAGTTTTATCAGTTGTCTTTTTTCTGGAATAAATAGCACTTCAAGGATGCAAGGATGCAGAATGTACTCTTCTAGCATCCAGACCTCTGGACCATCATGCAAGCCAACAGCTTTTGTTGTGCTGCTGGAGGAGAATAGGATGGGGGTAGCGTAAGAGTGCTTTCCTTTCTGCCATCAAAGCATACACAGCACGCTAAGTTGTTTTTGTTTTTATCTTTTTTTGTCCTTGATTAGTACCTCTACCTCAGATAACAGAGTTACAGCTATATAAGCTTTAAAGATGCCCTCTTGTGAAAATCAAGATTTTAACCTGTCCATATGATGTACGCTTTGTTTTACAACAAACATCATGAGCAAAAATAAGCAGAGTCATTGCCAGAGATGTCTGCTTTGGATCTATGGTCGAACAATCACAGCCTCAATATGCAAATTCAAACTGCAGTCCTTATGATCATCAGAAGGATACTTGACCAATCCTGGTTGGGGATAGGACAATTCTTTATTGAGATGCAGCCAAGATGGCTAATATGTAATCTGCCGCAGCCAATAGCAGGTGAACAGTGTGTGGAGAGGGGGTGGGGCGAGATAGATCCCAATTCCCCAAAAGAAGAAGAAGGTGTGAGGTCATGTTTAAGCCATTTTTAGGCCATCAAGGGATTTTTTATTAAAAAAATAAATTGAGGAACAGAGAGGAGATTTAGGGGTGTAATAAACTTCTGGAATCTTTCAAATAGGCTATACCATTTAAAGTAGTCTCGTGATTATCATATGTCTCAGATGTAATAAGGAAAAAGAGTCTTGCTTCAGACAGATGGGCTTCAGACTCCTGGATTCTGATATATCCTCTGCTACATGTTCAGTTTCACAAGATCCAGAGATCCAGAGATAGTGAATTCAATTATATCCCAGCAGCCAGCACATTATCAAAACATTGAGTGAAGAAGGACTTCTACAATGGGTCTTGCCACAGAACCTAAAGGGCTATCTGGCTCTCTATCTGACTAATCTCTCACAGTTCAAAGTTTTAGGATAAATTAGTTAAAAAGAACCTCACAAAGAACCTCACATATTTTATCACATCATCTACTGTACTGTACATACTGTGAGAAACACAATGCCATAGTTTGTTTGAATTTGGAATCGAATGACTTCTGTTCAGAGTGAGTGATGATTTCAAACAAGGATACATTGGTTAAATCCTTTCCTTCCGCAATGTTTCACTTAGTTTGTCTCTGGCATGCTACAAAGAGAGCTTTTTAAAAAGCAACAAAAACATTCTCTTGGCACTTATATTGGCTGAGGCACTCGTCTTCAGTCCCATGGTAATTTTCTTAAAGGAAGTAAAGGAAGTGTGGTGGTGGGCCTTTTGGTGGCTTCAGTGAAGACCATCAGGATGTAGACAAAATGAGATCCGTGAGGGACGAGCTGGATGGACAGAGCAAATGAGGAGCACGGAGAGAGAGGTGCTTGATGCACCCTGAAAGCTATCCGGCACTCATCTCACATCAAGCAAATGCAAATCAAGATACAACCTACTTTTGGGATGGGGGAGAGGGAGGGGGGGTGGGGAAAACACATTCTGCTTTATTTCCTATTTCCATCTCTCTTTCTCTCTCTTCCATTTTAGCTGTAAATTCAATTTCACCACTTTTTCCCCATAGACCCGGATGGAAGAGGAGCAACTTTACTAAATGTTCCCCTTTTTTGCTTGCTGTAATGTTGGAAAGCGAGCGAGGTGTGATGCCAGCAGCACATAGAGCCAGTGAACACCAGTTTATTGCTATGTTTAAAATGGGTCAATTAAGAGGAGTCCAGGGCAACAGAGAGCAAAAGAGAGGAAACAGAGTTTATCTTATTCTGCAAAGCTGCATAAACAATGGTCAGCGAAGCAAATTAAATACCAAACTAATAAACTGCCAGAGAAACCACTTTTGCATTCTACAGACTCTTTCTCTCATCCTCTCTCTATATGCATGCCATGCCTGACTTTTCAAAGTATTAATACTGTATTAATACTGTAGACACTGAAAGATTTTTTTTAATCACATCATTGTCATCAGATTGGGGCAGATATGCATGCCATTTAATACATACTAGTAGTGTTGGGATCTTGTTCTGAATAAGAATCTCTCTCTCAATACAGATGCATAAATATGAAAAAATATTGAAACATGGAAACGTTATCTGCCTACAAGTCCATTATAAACAGTTCAGTGCTACGTGGGTTTGGTTTGATTGATAGGCTAAGAGTTACCTCAGTTGGCAGTCTCTTAAGTGATAATCATTCACTGTGCTTTTGATTGGGGACGGGGAGGGCCGGGGGAGGGGCCCCGTCTTCCCAGCTGTGGGGCCATCCGTTCTCACCTGCCAATACTGTTTGATGAGCTTGCTTATGTGCTCCTCCGCGTCCCCTGACAGCCAGAGCAGGTAGTCAGCAATCATCGCACTCCTAAAGCAAGGACAGACAAAAGCACATGATCACACACACACACACACACACACACAATGCAATACACAGAACAGTCAACAACTTTCAATCACTAGATTGGTGCTTTTGAATCTACAGTCCCGACAGACCCACGCGAGCCTGTGTGCACACAAAAGGAATCATAAGTTTGGTGCACACACACACACACACACACACACACACACACACACACACACACACACACACACTTATATAAGCTTATTCCTCACAAATTTGAGGAATATATAAAAATGAATAAGAGACTCACTGATAAAGCTGCTCATAACACAAGTTTCATTGATTTCATGATTCAGTGATTAGGAGGGGGCTATGTTAATAACAAACAATGTAATGTCTCCAGTTTACCAGGGTAAGAACAGATTTGAATGGGTTAAGAACATCTGATGCATCTACAGTTGAGTTCTCTTATTTTAACAGAAAAGTAAGATAATATGAAAAGAAATAAATAGAAAAAAGAAAATATGAGGCAAATAAATGTAAGAGAATGTTGATGGATATGGCCGCATTACTCACACATATGTGGACACTCCTTTGCCACTATGACAACACCTGGTCTGTACCAAACAGATACATACTGTAGTGCACATTCAAGGCCCTTAACAGCACAAAGACACACGCACGCAGACGCAGACGCAGACGCACACGCACACGCACACGCACACGCACACACACACACACACACACATTGGTTGAGTCACCTGAATTGCTGCCTATTTCCCCTGTCTTCTCTCACACTTACATGGAGCGCCGAGCGCAGGCTGAGCAAGTGTGCATTAGCAAGCTATTTCAAATGTGTCAGCCTGTGAAAACAGGGACAAAAAAAAGCTTCCTTTGTTTTTGAATCTTTCTCTTTTGTCAGCAGCCATATTTGTCAAAAGAAAAAGGATATTGACTGGCACTTAGGAGCTTTTATCCGGGTATTTTTTTCAGTAGTCAGTATTTTTCAGAATAATTGTCCTGCTGTAACACAGATTGATCATGGCATGCTAAAAAGAAAGACAATTGAAATAGACTTTCTTGTCCCATCTCTCTAAACAGACCACTGCGGGGATATAGAACTTGTACATGTGAGGACTTGTATTGCTGAAATGATTGTCAAGTTCAGATAGTCTTTGTACATGAAAAGAGTTCCTCTTTGTCTTTGGTCGATACTTAATATGCAACATTACGCTGACTACCGGTGGAAGTGGCAGAAGCATTACACTTGCCAGTGTTTGATATGATTAAGCAGTGGAGTGGGTGACACTACAAACATCACTCTTTCCACCGGGGTAGACGAAACTTGGTGGGCATGTAACCCCATATGGATAGCATGGAACCATCGTTTTTCGTTTTGATCTGTAGCCCCCCCACTGGACTGCACCCCCCGAAAGGAGGGTAGGGCAGACACAGTTTTCTGTGAATATCTCGAGAACCGTAAGGTTTAGGAGGACCATTTTTTTTTGTATGTTGATCTCAAGGGGCCATGTCAACCCATTCCATAACCACTCATTTCATGTATAGCGCCACCTAGTTAAACACAAAAAAGTAAAAATGAGGTGTTGTAATCGCAGATATCTGTGACCTAACATAGTCAAAACTGCACGAAATTGGAAGTGTAGGATCATTATGACACCCTCTGAATGCACGCCAAGTTTCGTGGAATTCCGTTCATGGGGGGCGACACAATAAATTAATTTATGTTACTATACACCAACTGGCCTGTAGGTGGCCGTAGACAGTTTTCTGTGAATATCTCGAGAACCGTAGGGCCTAGGAGGTCCACCTTTTTTTTGTATGTTGGTCTTAAGGGGGCATGTCAACCCATCCCATTACCACTTATTTCATGTATAGTGCCACCTAGTTAAAAATTCAAAAGCAAAAAATTAGGTGTTTTCATCACAATATCTCTGGCTGACATGGTCAAAACTGCACGAAATTGAAAGTGTAGGATCATTATGACACCCTCCGAATGCATGCCAAGTTTTGTGGACTTTCGTTCATGGGGGGCCTTACAATAAAATAATGTATGTGTACATTTAGTGACCGTACACCAACAAGGATTCCTGGGACACTGAAAGACCGGGGTACACGAAACTTGGTGGGCATGTAACCCCACATGGATAGCATGGAACCATCGTTTTTTGTTTTGATCTGTAGCCCCCCCGCTGTACTGCACCCCCCGAAAGGAGGGTAGGGCAGACACAGTTTTCTGTGAATATCTCGAGAACCGTAAGGTTTAGGAGGACCATTTTTTTTTGTATGTTGATCTCAAGGGGCCATGTCAACCCATTCCATAACCACTCATTTCATGTATAGCGCCACCTAGTTAAACACAAAAAAGTAAAAATGAGGTGTTGTAATCGCAGATATCTGTGACCTAACATAGTCAAAACTGCACGGGTAGGGCAGACACAGTTTTCTGTGAATATCTTGAGAACCGTAGGGCCTAGGATGACCAATTTTTTCCGTATGTTTGCCTCCAGGGGTCATGTTAACCCATTCCATGTGCACACATGTGCATAAACAGATACACACGCACACACATACATTCACAGTAATCATACGTATGACACATACTCACACAGTAGACATATGTACGCATGCATGCACATGCACAAACACACATACGCAGGCAAACACACAAGCACGCATACACACACACCCACACACATAAACATAAACGTGTACACGCACACATGCACACAATTCAAGAATTTCTCAGAATTATGAACAGGCAAGATGGGGGTGGGGTTGTATAAAATTAATTTTACATGTGAAATCTATGAACTAATCATGTTTTGGTACTTGTTGTCTAGCAGATACCAGTGAGAATTGAGTGTGGATAATGCATAAGACAGTTAGAATCATATAGGCCTTTCAGCGTGATTTATTTTTGTGGAAAAAATTTGCTGGACTGGGCGGCGGTCATATTTTGTACCGCTCTGCGGTACATCTAGTTTTAGCATATCTTAACATTCACAATATTACAATTCAGAAAGCATTTTGGCTTGGGAGACTGTTCAATCTATGCACCAATACTAAACAACCATAACTTTAAACCATCTACTATGGATTCTGCTTTTAAATTGTGGTTTGACAGGGGCATTGTGTCAATTAATGATCTTTATGATGGCGGCACTTTTATGTCCTTTACTGGCTTATCGACCAAATTTAAACTTCCTCCTTCTCACCTCTTTAGATTTTTTCAAATTAGAGATTTTGTTCAGAAAAATTACCCTGACTTTCCGAATCTTCCTGTACTGACCTTAGTTGATAAACTTTTCTTGATGGACCCCAATCAGAGAGGAAATATTTCACATATTTTTAGGGTGTTAGACTCCACTACCGCTGTCTTTCCTCAACAAACAAAAAACCTATGGGAACAAGATCTAGGTCTGACTCTTGAGGAGGACCAGTGGACTAATATCTTACAATTGGTACACAACTCCTCTATCTGTGCACGACATGGTCTAATCCAATGTAAATTAATACATAGGATCTACTATACAAATCATAGACTGTCTAAATTCTACCCCAACGTCGCAGACACCTGTAATAGATGTAACCAGTCTCCTGCTGACCTCATGCACATGTTTTGGTCATGCCCTAAGTTGAAAACTTTTTGGTCTGAAATATTTGGTACCCTCCACAGGGCCTATGATGTTGGGGAGGATCCCCATCCTCTCCCAGCTCTTTTTGGTATTCTTCAAACTAAATCCTTTTCAAGCAAAGCCCAACACTGCATGGCTTTCTGTTCTTTACTGGCAAGGCGTTTAATTTTGCTTAACTGGAAACATACTGCACCCCCCTCTTACAGTCGATGGGTCAAGGAAGTTCTGTTCAATTTGAAGTTGGAGAGGCTTAGGTTTTCCCTTAAAGGGGTGGTTCAGGATTTTGGACATAATACCTCATTTCCAAGTAAGCAAGTGTGATATTTATCAGTGGAGACCGTTTTCAACACGTTTCATCCAGTCCTTCTAATTGCAGAGTTCGCAGGTGCTAGGCTAGCGCAAGTCAACGGTATGTGCTAGCCTGCCACTAAAGACAGTCTTACCCACTCCAAAGTATACCCGAGGCAAATTCCAGACAATCGATGTAAATGTCTGTGTTGATAGAATAGTGTGAGAAATACAACTACCCTCGCATCGCGTTGCAATAGTTATACTTTGATCCCTGAAGTTGGTAGTAGTCATTTTGCATCTCAGCGGCGGACTGATATTACCAAGGCTACTACTAGGTATCCCCATTGGAGTGCGCTTTACTGTTTACTTTTCGGCGCAGTACTACTAACCGGAGCAAGTATAATTCCGCCGCTGCTAAGAAACTAGTCCCTCAAAATGTAATGCGATCGTTGAAATGCAAGGATAGAATAACGTTAGAAATAACACTATCAAAACAGACATTTACATCGATAGTCTGGCGTTTTAATTTATTTGCCTCGGGTGTACTTTGGAGTGGGTAAGACTGTTTTTAGTGGCAGGCTAGCACATACCGTTGACTTGCGCTAGCCTAGCACCTGCGAACTCTGCAATTAGAAGGACTGGATGAAACGTGTTGAAAACGGTCTCCACTGATAAATATCACACTTGCTTACTTGGAAATGAGGTCCTATGTCCAAAATCCTGAACCATCCCTTTAATGGCTCATTGAGTAAATTCAATAGGACTTGGGTCCCCCTGCTGTCCATCATAGACACTCTAGACATTGAACCAGAAGAGACACAGGTCTGAGTTGTTTATTTATTTATTTATTTATTTATTTATTTAAATTTTTTTTTTTTTTTTTATTTATTTTTTTTTTTTTTCCCCCTTTCTCTTCCTGTCCTTTGTTTGTAATTTTAATTGACTTTCATTCATACACTGTACTTAACATGGGGTTGTTGGGTATGTGGGTGTGGGAGGGGCGGGTGGGTGGGTGGGTGGATGTTTTTTCTGAAATTGTTAAAAAAAAAAAAGTGAGCCTTTTTTATGTTTGGGGTTCACCCCATCCTTTCTGAGTCCTTGTATTGCTGTTGCTCAATAAAGAAATTATTAAAAAACATTCACAATATTACAGAAATTGGCTTTTGACCAATAACCCCATTCCTCATGGTGTGTGTGTGTGTGTGGTAAGCTATCGGGGGTCAATCCATGGAATAACTTTGAAATATAAGTTTTATAAGGATATAAGGGCCATTTTATTCTTCGTTATGAGAAGTAAAAAGGAGATGCTTGCAAAAAGTTACTTTTGCTCAGCGTTGTAAAACCCAGCAGCAACTGCTTTGCATTATTTGATGATACTACACAACTATGAATCTCAAATTAAGCCAACATTTACTCTGTGAATATATTAGTCAGGATCCAGAAGTAATTTGGGATTTTATAAGCTAGTCTGTAAAATGACTGCTTTCACTGAAATATTTTACAGTTTTCCAATCTCCCGGTACTTATTTATTATGTATATGGGGATTTGCTACATTCATATTTATTTGTTGCAAAAAGCAGAAAGAAGATACTATACATCAGGAAATTAATAAATAAATAAATAAATCCAGGATAGAGCTTCATATGGCCTGAGTACCAAACTTGGTTTATGCTTTTCTAGCTACAGAGACCTTAATCAAGGGGAACTTTCTCACTCGCCACTTTCCCCTCCCTTTTGACCTCTGCCCACACAGACAAGGTATTCACTGTACAGTTCCACTTCCAAGCCAAGCTGAAAGTTTCTTTGCCGAGAACTTGACCCCGGTACAAAGCAGGGCTGACAAGCACCAACCAGGATGAAGTGCTCAATCCAGGATGAAAACGTAAAAACTGTAGCTGAACTACCACAGCATGAAAGGTGAAAGTAATTGTAGGTGAATAATTACTTAATATTGATCTTAGATTGGCGAACTTCAGGAAAAACTCAGGAATCAGGTTTATTATGTTACAAGCTGAGAGAGAGTACAAAAAAAGGTCTATGGTCTATGTAGGCCTAGCCCAGGCCTGAGGCCTAGGTTGGCCTGTAGCCAACTTATCCTCTCTTCCGCTACATCCTTAGTCCAAGTCTAGAAAATCTGATCTCATTTCAGTTTAGTTACTTTTAAATGTTTTAAACAAAGAACAAAATGGCGCCAAGAACAATCCCACATGATTGGTTCTACTCACACCCACTTCACACCTATGAATTCTTATCAGAATAGCATGAGGAGAGATATCTTATATATCAGAAATATCACTTATAGAATGTTCCAAACATTCTCACAATCACATCATTACAATCCTTGTAATGAGACTATCAAAATGATACCAGACATGAATACATTTACATTTCATGATACATGGATACATTATATCAAGGTAGCATCCTTTGTCTTGTGTAAGTGATAGGCCTTAAACCAGCACATTAGCATTCCATTGGGGGAGGGGATGGGGTCTTTGATTAAAACCATGAAGGGTTACATGGCTAACTAAAAGTAGTCTTGAAGTTAAATTATTATAAATTTAACCATACATTTATTGCTATCAAAGGTGAATGGATTTCTTTCAGTGAACCTTTCATATCCACACAACAACAATCGGACTGGGAGTAAATCATTTGTGCAGTTAGTTCTAAACACTCTGCAATGAGTAAGTTGTCAATAAACGGTTAAATATACGTCAACTAACCTAAACACCTTTCAAATGCAGTTAGCTGTAGCATGAGGATGGCTCTTGTATTTTTCACACTCAAGAGATTTTGAAAGAAATATAACCTGAAATAAGTGGCGCTCAAAATTGGATATGATGTCAGCACAACTTCACATGGATCACTACCTCTTATTAGCCAGTATTGATTCTTTTTCAGATTTAGAAGTGTGCATTAGCTGTATAACCTTTGCGACTCATTTTTGTTAAAGATGCCAGTTGTCTCTAAAATCATGCAAAATAACTGTGTCTGTACAAGGGTGAAATGTCTGCCTGTGGGGTTCTCTTAAGTAGATTCGATACCAAGCCGGACTGGCGTTGGAAGTGTGCTCTTCTCTCGTGCTGAAAAATCCTAATGTGAGGGGGCACTGCAGCAGTGAGAGTTCCGCTCTGATGCTGTGTGCCATGCTGGGGCCACTTAATGATAATCCCAGGGATTAAACAACATTTGATCCTTATACTCAAAGCGATGGAAACTGCCCAAACGAAACCCTGGGCTGGGCGCGCTGTTTTTGCCGTTGAGGTGAACCTGTCCCTGTGGCCGGGGGAGGTGGCTGTTTGTGTTAGGAGTGAGCGTGTCCAAACAGCCAGCCGCAGGGTGAAGAAGGGCTGTCTGTGTTTGAACAGTCTATTGACTTCTGATGGGCCCAGCGAACACCTCGCTGTCCAGAAACCACCTCCGGGGTCACACATCCTGGAGTGTCTTCAGAAATCTCGGTCTTTGACAACCCTCCCAAATGTGTTTGTCAATACTGCTTGTCGTCATGGGCGTTAAATACAGCTCGGTTTGAGCCAGGTTGAGCAGGGTCAGCCATGAACGTCCACGCAACTAGGCGCATGAGGATTGCCTGCGGCACCCGGGACAGATTTACTGCAGTCTTATTGACGAGTTTAATCATAGTTGATGACCCTCACGGGTGCATTCAGACCAGGTCGATGGAGCAAAGCCCAGGGGTGCACATGCAAATCAAATATTTACAAACAGTTTGGGAGACGACCCTCCTTCTTCTCCCTCAGATGGAATTGTTAGCATAGTGGTACATGCTAATTCAGATGGTAGGTGCATCAGCTACAACCACTGGTCACTACTGTATGTGTCCAGTTTTCCTAGTCCAGTGCACACATGCTTTCCCTCCTGTTCTCACAGATTTGGCCGCAAGGCAAGCTTTAATGCTGTTTTAGAGTCCTGTCATGCCACAAGTAAGCCACGTTAGCACTGAGCTATAAAAAGCGCTTGCCAATAATGTAAATTGACCGCTTAATCCGTGTCTCTCAGTGGCAGAGGTAACAGGGTGATAACAGTCAATAATTCTATTACACGAGAGTTCCCCCTCTATTGAGTGATGAGGCTGAGTGTATGTGGCTGCATTCCTCTTTAGAAAAATAGCCCCACAGATGGAAAATCTCATTGGACTCAACAGTAGACCACAAAGATACACCTGTTTCTATCCCCAAGACAGCCTTTACCCCTTTCTGCTGAAGACAATGGATAGGAAGCAAACACACTTCTGCAGTGTTGATGCAGACACAGTATGGCTCTGTTCACCTCAGGTGGCAGACAGAGGTCTTTCAGAATGCAGGTTATTTCATTCTTCCATGTTGTCAAAGTGTTGATTTCATTCTTCCATGTTGTCAAGGGGGAGGGGAGAAGAGAGAGTGAAACTTGGAGTCCGATTCCCAAGCCAGTCACTTCATATCAAGATAATAACCAACTTGACAGCCTGAGCTTTTTGTGAAGCAGAAAAACGGAAGACGAATGTGTCATAATGGCCGACATGAGGAGCCTCCAGCCAGTGACAGACTAATGTGTCCTCACAAAATGAGAAGCGCTGGGTGGAGGAGGGAGCGAGGGAGGGGGCAGTGGCCACAGGTGGACCATGGGCAGCAGCCCCTTACTTCCCACTGCAGTGCACTCCATGAGAACAGGGTTTGGGGGCTCTGGCGCTCCGCTCCCCGGCCTGACAAGTCATCAAAGGAGCGGAGGGAGAGAAATGGAAAGAGGGAGAGAAAAAAACAAAAACGGCAGAACAAAGAGGAACAGAGGGGTGAGTGATGAGGGAGGGAGGGAAACTGAGAGAGAGAGATAGGGAGGGAGGGAATAAGTAGGAGAGAAAAGAAAGGCCACATTCTCTCCAAATTTCCACTGAGGTACGCGGGACAAAAGTATGCCTAATGAAAGACGGCCACATACTTCACAAAGTCATACAAGCGAAGAGATTGGCATCGCACACTCTGCATTGTTTTCTTTTGGTGTCAGCATTTTGAGAATTCTTGGCTCTCCTCAGTGCAGTGGGTTTGGCATGCAGTCCTCCCCCACAGAAACACATACACACACACACACCCCTCCACAAAATAAAAATGCTCTATGGCTTTGCATATCATTTAATATGGATGTTTTCAGATTTTAAATAAAAATATTTTCTTAAAAAACAAACAAACAAAAAAACTCTGGAATAATCCTTTTGAGACGGTGTCGAAGGGACCATGAGGAAGTCTACAGTGTTAATCAACCAAGCAAGAGGTTACTTTAATGTCAACCAAATAAATGTCATGCGTGATTCCTTTCTATAAGAATATATTCATTCACGCCTTCATCACTTAGGCCTACTCACTGCAGCTCCTCATGACTACATGTTGTGAACCTTGAACTAGGTAAACGTGTTATTGACCGCACTGTAGTCATGAAGAGCCTTTCAATATACTGTATGGAACTGTGGAATAAAAGAAAGGAAGGTGCAGCAGAGAACATTACGTCACAGCAATTCTGGCATCTGCTGTTGTTCGGAGGCTACATCCATCAGAGGCAAAGCCTCCGTTAGCCCAGTGTCTCTGACAGACACCGCGAGGACTACAGCACCCTTAATTGCCCAAATGGACTAATTAAGATGTCTAAGGGGGGGGGGGGATCATACCCTGAAAAGCATCTACTGTAGTAAGATGACTTGTGACAAATGAGCTGTGAGAAAAAAACATTTTCATTCAATGTCGGAGATGGCAACCTGTAATGTACGTCTCTGCAGATGAGTATCTATTGATGCCAAGTGCACATAGTGTCAAGGAAGTAACAAAGATCCAGTCACTCAAAGCATGGTCAGTCCGCACCACTGTAGCGAGTTTCCATGTAAATGGTGCACACATAATGGCAAACACTTAACTACAGAAGACATTTTCCATATATAGAAAAGAGGACAATTAAATTCGATATAAAAACAGCTTCCAGAAAAAAACCCCAGTATGAACTGAACTGCTTTTTAATCATTTTTATTTTTAAGCCTAATTATTCTGACAACTGCTGTGGCACACAGATTTGCAAGGCAATGGCATTGTAATGCGGGATCAAACTGACACATTGCCAAATACCTGAGTGGCCATGCTCCTGCTATCCATGCATGCGGTATGCTGTGTGCCCTATCCATGCGCAGTGGCCAACTTCCTGGAAAAGCCATTAGCATGCATTCCTGTCTGACAGGAGGCATCCTTCAATCTGTTAATCTGCGATGATTGGAGGGGGATGCGGGGCGGCTGGAGGGGTAGGTGCAGAGATGCTGATTGGCCACTTTGGAGAGGTCTTGAGCGAGCAGTGTCAGCAGCAGCCGACCGCAGGAGAGCACTGGCCGGACGGTCGTTTGAAACTGCCCCAACCGTGTGACTGAGCGCAGGCCCGTCCCGTACGTCCTCCTGTGATCCTGTCCTGCTGCTGGACACACATGTGGAGCGCAGGCCCGCGCGCCGTCTGTGCACTCCAGCACCTGCTGGAAAGCAGCTGGCCGCTCAACATCATCCTCCGCCGCTGTGGTGTTGCATTTCACACTCTACATCTGGCCACCCGAGTGATGAAAATCACGTGGGCCACGCGGTTGCTCCAAATGATCCTCACTGCACGCCTGAGCCCTGTCTCCGTCTTTGTAAAGTACCACGGCACAATGCAATCTCTCAGCTTCCTTTTAACTGGTTCTTGAGTTCTTAAGAGTAACAGTGTTCAGCAGGGTAAGGGATGTAAACACTTCAGACTAAATATTTCCACCACCAATCACGCCACTACAGCCACTGGATCACGTCTGCATGCAGTAAGGTAAAAGCCAGAGAAGGAGCTATGGAGGAGGGGAAGGCCAAGAGGACTGGATCAATACAGAAAGAAGATGATGGAGGGGGAAAGACAAGATGACAAAGATAAAGATGGAAAGAGCACAGTGTGAACAGCCATGGTTGCTAATATTTTTTAACACTGTTACCTTGAGATAACAAAGCGGGCTTTCTCAAGATAACAAGCTAATTTTAAACAAAAAACAACAACTTGTTTTCTTGAGATCTTATGGAGAACTCGAAAATGAGTGTCTGGTTCATTTGAAGGTGACATTTCATAGACCCAGGCTATTTGGTACATGACTACTTAGCCTTTCTGCGAATGGTTGAGGTCAAGCAAAGTGCACTATAGTATGATGACAACAAAAAACAACAATATTTGTGGTTGCTATAGAGATTAATCTGAAAACAAGTTCATGACATGTTCACTACCTTCATTTGAGAGAGTCTATGTAAGGAACCAGCAGCACAGTAGGCCACACATTTTATAAATGCTTGTTTTTCCACATGTCAATTGGCATTCAATTAAACACCTTTAATTCCTCTGCATCATTTCAGTCATTCTAAAACAAAGTAAGTGACTTCCCACAAAGCATGTGTACTGTAGAAGAAAGAATACCAGTATGTCCAAAAGCAAATATCAATAAAAAAAACCGTAGCAACTGAAGGGATGGTAAAAGGTACAGTAAAGTAAAAGTCATGAAAACCAAGAAAAGACATGAAAGAAAAACAAAAGTTGTTTTCTCATGAAATGTGAAATCGTGTTATGTTGAGATAACGAGCTTTGTTATCTCAAGATAAGAAGTGATGTCATGCCACTAGGGATGTCGGTAGTGAAAAAATGTCCTCTTCAGGCCTCTGTACAGCGGCAGAGGAAAGACAGAAGGGATGAGGCCACTCCAGGACTCTAGCCTGCTTCAGCTGGGGCAAAATGGTTCAATAATGATAAAAAAGAAAAATGACACCCAGAAAAAACAAATGGCTTTGCGGCACAGCATTTGGCCATGGCATTTGGCACCAGCGATGGCTTTTAACAATTTATTACGCTGCCATTCAATAACAAACGGGAGTCTGTCAGGAGTAAGGGACTACTGATGGCCACATGGAAAGTTTATAATCATATCATTAAAATGCAAATGGCATATTAACAACACAGTGGCTATAGGAAGAGATGGCTCACAGTAGCAGGGTGACGTGACCATTAGAAATAAATGTGATCATGGGCTCTCTGATGGGCCTCTCTTCTCACTCACGCGGCGACCAGGACCGTTAGTATTTATGTATCTCTGGGAACATATTTCCCCCGGAAGGGCAGACGGAACAGCTGCAACGTGACAACCCACTGAGCCAACATGTGTTTCTCTCCCCCCCCCCCCCTCCCCCCGCCTGCTAAATGACTTGTGAACTCTTGGCCAGAGCGGATCCGTCTTCACTGCCTCCACCGAGGAGCCGGCGAGGAAAAAGCCCCACGACTTCCTCATTGTTTCCCCGCCCAGCCCTCCCACCTCCACCGGCCCGGCCCGCTGGCCCATCACTCAGTGGGACTCACCTTGCCGCCTCGCAGGGGTTCCCCAGCAGGCGATACGCCATGGCCTGCTGCAAGTGGTTGCGGAAATGCGCCGGGTTCAGGTGGATGCTCCTGGGGAGGGAGAGGAGATTAAACACACAGGTGAGGAGGGGGCACAAGGTCCAGCACACGCTGCTACACACACACACCGCACCATCAGAGGTATCCTGGTGGAGCTCAGTCCTCTTGAAAACAAGATGCTGAAGGATGTTGTAGTTTACACTCATTTCTATGCATTGGACAAATCCAATATGCTCAACAAAAGAGTCTCAGCAAAACACAAAGCCCAACAGAAATCTTATTTTACTTACTGACTTGAACAATCTTTTTAGACCTGACGCTGCATTGTGCTCTTTCCCAAACAACAAATTATGTCAACATGACATTATTTCAGGTCATTGAAAGTCACAAAAAATAATTTTACCATTCACACCATGATGAGAGCACAAATTGCCTGATATTTATTAGTTGGGACGATTGCAACGGATTTGTCAAAATACATTTTGGTGTCTTTTTTGCAGCCCTATCCCTCAGTGTTTCCCATACATTGACTTATTTGTGGCGGCCCACCACAATATCAACATTGACTACCACACAATGATTTTCCAGGTTGTACAAAATTGTGCTTAAATCTGGTTAGCATCATAACCACGTTGTGCTAATTTATAAAAAACTGTTGCATTCAAGTTAATTCTGCAAACCAACCACCACAAATGGAATTAAAAAGGGAAACACTGTCCCTACCTCATTTCTCAGTATCTCAAAAGACTGCAAGACTGGACTTCGTTATGCAGACAAAACAACACAACACGGCCACCTACCTGAGCCACTGGTGCACAAATCTACATCTAAACGGCTGCTTGTCTGCGTGTTTTCAAGTGCAACCACAACAAAACTCTCAGCAGCCGAATGACAGGCGTCGCAGACGTGTGCCAAAGACCGCTGCTGCGGTGAACGTGTGCCATGCTTGATTCTCGCTCAAGCAGCAAGCACCCCCCCCGCCCCCATCCCTCCCTACGGCTTGCTTTCCACCCCCCCCCCCCCCCGCCCCCCGCCCCCCATCAAGCTCTTCTCAGCAGCTTGCCAGCGATGATAGCCAACTTTGAAGCCCCATTAATTGCACTGCCTCGCGCGCTGTCATTCCGTGTTGAAACACGCTGGGCGTTCCTCCCTGTGCACACAGTTTGGTGAGCGGCAGCACCTCGGCGTCGTCGCACACCGAAAGCAAATGGCCTGGGCAAATTAATTACATGTTCCTGGTGCCTTAAATGTGCTGATTATGGAACAGGTTGTCTGTAATTAAAGAGCTCCTGACAGACCGCCTTTGATGAGGGCTGATAAATCGCCATTCCGGGGAGGTGGCGTAAAAAATATTTTCCTTGCACTCCCTCTGTCTCTCTCTCTCTCTTCCCGTCTCTCCTTCTCTCTCCCTCTCTGTTTCTCTCTCTCTCCCTCTCTTCCACTCTCTGACAAACCCCCTGGGTATTCTCAATCTCTCTCTCTCTCCTCCGTCTCTATTTATTCTTTTCCCCAAAAAAACAGTGCACAAACTTTGTTGTTTTTACCAACCCATCCTATCTCCTTGCCACCCACACACCCACTGCATTTTCCTGAATTATTTACCATTCCGGAACATTACCACTATTAAGTACCAGTCCCATTAACCTACAAAAAGCATTCCTTTTCGCCTGCTGACCTGGCTGTTCTCTGCCAGACACCCCTAATACCATGCAGTGGGTCCCATGGCTCTTTTGAGTGACATGTCCTTCATCCTATCAGACTGCATGGGAATCTACAGAGTGAACCAACGATGCATTGATACGGCTGAGTATACGGTTGGGGAAAAAAAGCTGGTTTAAGGATGGAGCTTTAAGGAAGGAGGCGTAAAGCAAAGCAAAGGCAAAACTCTCAGCACAGACTCAGACTCACTCCTGAACTTTGCATGGGAACTCACAGTAGCATCTGGGGCAGAAAAAATAAGGTGCTTATTTTTTATTTAGAGACTCAGGAGTAAAACAACAACTCCAATAACACACACACAGACACACACACAGACACACACACACACACACACACACACACACACACACACACGCGCAAACAAACAATTCCAAAATAGCAAAGGTATCTGACAAAACTACAGTATGTCTGCACTTTTGCCAGAGGCCTTAACTGAGGCCCAGAGCATAATCCTTAGCCCACGTTCATCCCTGCTACTAACTAGGTGACATTAGTCATGGTGCATCACCAATACCAAGACACATGTAAACAACATCAACAAAAACACGCACACAAACGCACACACACATGCAAAAAACACAGGGACTAATGGTTTGGATAATTACCCAATTACTACTTTACAAGGTCACAGCAGCGGCAATGGTTGTCCTTGTATACCTGCTGTTTTTCTCACGTTTTTTACACATAACATCTGATTCTCAGCCTGGGCTTTTAGATGCATTTCATTATTTCCAAACAGAACCATTAGATTTAGTAATTAGTCATTATAATTAGTTCAATTGGATTTGCTTGTGCGTTTTAGTCCTGGGAACAAATTTTGTCAATACGGTTTGGCTCACCCAAAAAGACTATTTTGCTAAAAGAAAACTTTTTTCCAATTGTGCTTTAGACGTTCTGCTCAAGATCCGATCACCATTATCAGATTCTGATTGACATGCAAGTGACTGTGGTTGGTATGTTCCAATCTTGACAGCCAAACCCAGTGTTGCCTGGCATTTCTGCCAAGCTTGTAGCAGCACCATCTGGAAGGTGTGGATGATGATCACAACATCACTACTGTTTACACATCTTTGGAGAAGGAGTTTGGAAAACTTAGAACATTTCATTCAGAAAACAAACATGCAGTGTAGCCTATTGTACTTCGCCACACTATCACTGTCAGATATTATTCACAGCCACCCAGTTGCATCCAAATGCAAACAATTACAGTGTGTAGGCTGGCTTTTATAAATGTTAATTACACCCATTAATCTAGTCCCTTTGACTAATGGCTGATACTCACTGAGAGCGCCTATTTTATGTTATTTTGTTTAAAACATTTTGTCCTCTCATTGTGCTGTCTCCTGAACCATGACCATAGGTGAATCTGGAGCAGAGAAACTAAAAAAAGTTTGGCATATGGTATCATGGTCTATTTATTCTGTAGCTAAGGGCAATGTATATATGATTCAATTGATTTATAAATTGGTTGTAAATGTTGTGACAAAATGTCAAATATGCTGTGAGTAAAAATATGACTGTTTCAGTCATTCTCTAATACTGACAAAATCCTTCTTCCTTCCCCTACTGAGAAAGTGGTGTCAGAGTCTCAAAATGATTGTTTATAGATGACAAACTCTTTGCCGTGTGTCAAGAAGGGAGCATTCTTGTTAGAGATTCGGCATGCAAAACCTGCAGACACAGACATACACACACCGTCTCAGAATCTGAAAGTGGCACTAGGAACATTGTCATCGCAGTGAGTTCAAAGACCACAACATGGTATTTTTATCTGAATAGTTTTGTCGTGTTGCTGGTGTCTATCCCGCATAAAGAAACTAATATATACAAAATCCTTTTAGCACAAATCGACAAAGCCTTCTTTGATGGAATCCTGCTCCTACTCTCATCCCCTTCAAAGCCAGCACCAGGCTGAGGAAGAGGAAAGTGGAGACTGCGGGGAAAAAAAAGAGAAGGCACAACCAACTTATTTTCTGCCAATGCACTAATGACACAGCCAGCAAATGTAACAAACCGAGGCACCCATCCATCTGGGATTTTAAAACACAGGCAGCTTTTTGCTCATTGCCGATCTGCTCCTGGCTCTGTGAACTCGGGAAACCAGGAAGATCTTAAAATACTTAGATCGCGCAGCACACTATTTTGGAGCAAACACTGTGCCAAATTGGAAAGTCAAATCCAGCCTATCTGAAAAGGACAGCAGTGAAAAAAAGATGTACTGCAACAAGATGCCAAAGAGCAGAATCAAAATGTCAGGTTCTGTGGAGCTGTGGTCTGAGTCTCGACCCTGCTAACCAGGTTTGGGTCACAGGACACACAGGGAGCAAGGATCTGACCAGAGATCGTTTCGCAATCCCACTCTCTCCCACTCAGCATATGTCTCTACGTTATCCTAACTAAGCAAGGAAAAGCCTCCAAACAAAACATTATAAAAATCTACCTCCTGAGTAAATGTGGTATACTGAATACAACAAAGACAAGTGTGTACAAGGAGGGAAAAAAACATTGTAATTGTTGAGTTGTTGACTCATTAATTAATTTAATAAGAGCAATGCCGCCAAGATTAAAAGAGGAATTGCAGTAGTTACTTGAAAAATTATGTGTTTTCAGACAGCCAAAGTGATGCTAACAACTGTACTTACTGCATGGAAGTGTCTGACTGTCATGTAGCATTGATTGCTCTATGTCCACAATGAATTCATTAAATATACCACCCTGTTGCGGCATATTTCTCGTTCAATATAGCAGAACAATGCAATGGACGCAAAGGAAACAGAAACAGGGTGTCTGACAAACGTTCTCCTCAAATCGTTGCAGCACTGCACAGCACTGGTGCCAGTTAGGACATTATAATTGAAAATAAAGTAATCAAACTCACTTTATCGCTGACACTCGCTTACGTCACGTGCAGTTAGGATCCGGTGTACGTTTAAAATCATGTCTCAATTTCTGAATGACTTTTCTGACACTTACTATTTAGCACCGTGGAACATAAAAAACATGGCATTGAATAAAGTGGCAATTAGTCTCTTGACATGAAAGTGACAAATAACCCGCTGTATAAAGATTGGGAGTATATTTCGCCTCTGTTGTGCCAGTTTGATTTATTATTCCCGATTGTGCCAAGCCTTGTGTGATACCATGGCTTTACACCAACTCTACATAATCACATGGCAACAAACACCACAAGGTCTGCAAATGAAACTCTGACAGCAGCTCACACAGAATGTGTACTCTTCTAGCTGGACTGCACACGCAAAACAATGACAACCTTGACAAGACTAACTGCCTTGCACTGCAGAACTCAACTCAAGTACTGTTGGACTGCAAATCTCTGTATAGAGTATACCATCCATGCAATGGTTCTGTAAGAGATTATTCAGAAGCTGTGCTGAATAACACTGTGGGGGAGGGCTCAACTGTTTGACCGAGTTTAAAATGGCATATTTGGTCTTTCATTACAATGTCTGTTATTCAAAACATGAGTCTGCTATTCAAACTGTCCTAATCAATGAACTGAATGAACACGGCAGATTCCACAAATAAGTAACACACTACTTTTAAGGGTGATATATTCAAGTCGAGGTGAGTTACAGTGATGGTCTAACAGGGGAAACTTTCCGACTGAATGGAAATGCAAGGTTTACAGGAGTCACTGTACAGTACGACAAACTTGCTGACAAGCTGCAGATAAGGCAGCTTGGACAGACTGGTCAATAACACATAACAGTATTCCCCTCACCATGCCCTACACTGCAAAAACTGCTTATCTAACAAAATCTCACCAAGTGTTATTAATCTTATATCAAGAAAAAACTAGTTGGTATTGTTTTCAGTATAAAGAGACTTACCTAGCGCTTTCTTGTGAAAACATTTCACTTGATTTAAAAAAAGTTTGACTTATTTTAAGACATCTAACCCTGAAAACAAGCAAATTTGTCTGCCAGTGCGTTAAGCAAATGTGTCTTGATAAGACTCCTTAAAATAAGTCAAAGTCTTCTTAAATTAAGTCAAAATGTTCTTTTGAGAGGGCGCTAGGTAAATCTTTTCATACTAAAAACAATACCAAATAGATTTTTTAATCTTAATATAAGATTAATAACACTTGGTTAGATTTCATTTTTTGCAGTGTACTGCAGAACCCAAAAGCACAGGCATACATTCCAGAACACCCCAGCTATGGAGAGTACAGGGAACAGGACTCATTGCCATGGTATCTTCATGTATCTTCCTTTATGCATGCATTATGGATTCTCTGCATCTCTCTGTTTTCTCTGCATTGTCGTGTTTTATTTGGCATTTTGTAAAATCCCATTGATTTCTGTTGGAAGACTCATTGCACCTTAATATTACCAAAGTCCTTTTAGGCAAGTCCCTCCACTCGGCGGCCATATACAGTAGCAACGCCTTTTGGGCATTCATCGGGCATCCTATTCAGCAGAAATGCACGTCTGCAAGGCTTCACGGCACCAATCTTGCTCCAGCAGCGAACACATGATTGGAAGATGTCTTCACAACACACCATATGATTGGCTCAATGTATTCACATGTCGACGTTTTGCCGAGGAAGGGGTGGGATATGTGTAGACAATATTGCCGTTACAAACTAACCCCATTAGTTCTATGGAGGATTTTTTGAGTGCTGTGTCTCCACATTAGAAAGTCTCTGATATTACTGCGCCACCGTCTATGCTTCAGGTTCAAATATTGAGCGGAAGTTTATACGCGGTTGTGAGGTGTCTGAAAAAATAGTTCCATAATAGCAAATAAGACGGCTGGAAATCATACATTGCGTCGATATATTTGATTTTAATAATCAACGAACACCACTAACCACTCGGTGAGTTGCACAGTTTTGAAAACGAACGTTAAGGGTTGTTTTAGGACATGTTTGAGAATGCCTGTTGGCAGCCACTCTGAGTAGTCAAAGGCGATTCAAAACGAGTCAGAAAAGTCGAGACAGGACCAATCATCAAAATGTCGGTGTCCACCACTCTAGTTCATCCAAAACAAACCAGAAAAGGGACTCAAAGTGCTAAATACCGGAATTTTCCTTTAACTCACATGTTGGCTTCCTGCTCCTTCTTCTAGTTATTGATTACACATCCTGCTCTCAGGGTCCAATGAATGTGTGCTGCCCCCCTCCTCCCGAGTGTCCCACAGCACCCTGTCTTTTGTTCGGTGGCCCAGCCCATTACCTGTGGGAGTGTCTGAGTGCTTTGTCAGGCCTCTTCATTCGCAGGTAGCATGCAACGAGCCGGGACTCAATAAAGCTGACAAGCATGGAGATGTCTTCATAATCAGCATTAAAGGGTTTCTCCCAGATTGCACCTTTGGAACACAACTGCAGAGAGAAAGAGAGAAAGAGAGAGAGAGAGAGAGAGAGAGAGAGAGAGAGAGAGAGAGAGAGAGAGAGAGAGAGAGTATAGTCACTTGTGGTGTTGTGGTACTTCTGATCTGATTTCCATACAACTGACTGACATTTAAATAAAGAAGAAACTTCATTTCACTTCAACAACACTACACGTTCCAAGCCATTATTAGACAATCCCTCTTACACCGTATCTGCATTGCAGACAAGTCTGATAGATCTGGAGGACATTCAAGATAAAATAGTCTTGTTGACAAAGCAGGGAATTTGCTGGGGTCCTGCAACCCAGCTTCCACATCTTTTCAAGTGGAGAAAAAGTGTTCAACAAAGAAGTTGAAATGCTTGTGACAAATGGGCGAAATACACTTCACTAGTATGTCACCACAGAACAGCTTGGCTCTAACGCTCTTTCTCATTTGGACTAATTTATCATTCAGTGCTATTGATCCCTGCACTTTATTCCATTAAAAGAATGCGAGGCGTCTCAGGGAGGACGCCAATGAATGAGGTCTTGGCCCACGAATGTCAACGCGTTTATCACACTGAAACAGCATCCTCGAATTTAATTAGCTCAGAATCTGCCAATAACATCTGCAACGCATTTCAAATCCCTCTATTAAATAACAAGCACTAAATGCATCCCGGCTCTTTCAACTTTGCAAGCCCACAACTGATTGATCATCGGACCTTAACTGAGTGACTGTGGAGACCCGTATAGTGCCCTGGGCAAAAATGAAGCAATTAAAGGAATTCCTTCAGAATGTCAGTGACAAGGCCTCCTGGATTCATTTCCATTAGCATATCTCAGATGCAGAGACATACCTGATGCTTTAATTAACTGATTCAGAGTGTCTTTCATGGTAGTCTTAGATTCATTGTTTTCAAGTTGTATTAGAAGTCTTTTCACATCAGATTTTTAACACATTGCTCTATGGCTTTTTCTCACACACGTTATGCTGTTTTCGTTGGATACAAACTAAAAACACCATTTTGTCTGGAAGTGCTAATGTACTATTTTCCTAGTTTTTAAATGACATTCTGATGTTATAATTTTGTGCCATCTGTTAAATGAAAGCAAAACACCACAAACAAAACCAATACAGTTACTGAAAACTGTACCCAGACAGAATGAAACCCACCAATATGAAAGGCCTATCCCACAACATTCCGCACAAATAGATTAACTCAAGAGTGGCATAGAGCCTAGTCCCCAAATGATAGCCCTCATTTGAAATCAAAGGGACAGTTTTTAGGCCAGAACACCTAAAAATCTAATTCTGCAGTCATCTTTATGTCAGAGGAGGGCAATATAAGTTGTCCCTGTCCGTAGTGAACAAAGTGAGTTAGGCCTATAGATCTAGATCTAAAGCTCTAAATTCCCTTCAATTTCCTTCCATTCTCAAGATCTGTGCTCTAGCATTACAACACTTTTTTATTGAACATATATAGTTTTAAAAAAGAAACACAATTTCTTGTTCTATTGGTGTGAAGATGACACCAATGACAAAATGTAGGCCTAGATTCTGGGGTGAATAACCCCTTTTATTGACAACTTTAGGCAAATAAACCACTTTTTTGCAGCCACAGTTGAGAAATTGAAATAATAAATAACAATGTAATCTATTTGTTCAGAAATATAAAGTAAAATAAATTAAATGAAAAGGGTGGACGGAGGTGCATTTTAATTTGAATATAAAGTACCTCGAGTGCTGTGGTAAAACGGCTGGCTGCGGTGTCATATCTCTTCTGTCGGTAGCATGAGTCGGCATCCTGTAAGGCTACATCCAGCCATTTGTCAATTTGAGGCAGAGAGCTGAGATGAGGTCCACTTCGAGGGCCCAGTATTTCAGCTGGCTGACACATTAATTGTGAGCCAGCGCGGGCCGGGGCCTGTGAGAACTTGTGGGTAATGTCGTGTTCACCACCAAACACCAGCTTGGCCTCGGCCTCCTCCAGAGTTCTTAAAGGGATGCGTTGCAGGAGAGCAGAGGGGGAAGGAGAAATGGGGGTCCCGTTCTTATCCTGGGCTTTCTTCTCCTCTGCCCATCCATCTCCTGCTCTCCTGCCATCTGCGTCTGCCCTCTCAGGCCCAGCGATGCCACTCCTCTTCCTCTTCCTCTTGTTTCGGCTGTTTTCCCTAGGTGTTGTCTGGAAGTGTTCTCTCTGATCTTCACTCTCGGTGCTCATGCCACAATTTGTTATGTTAGATGGTCCCGAGAGCCCTGGATTTTTAGTAGAATTTGCTGTGATGTGCCTGAGAGAGATTAAGCATTAGTCTAGGTCAATTTTGAAAATAAATTAACCCTGAAGGCAAATCATGTTAATTTTTGGCATACAACACTTTTAGGGGTTTTGAAGGGTGCTGAATTCAAATCTTCTGTATGCCAGGCTCAAAAATGTCCCATAATGCCTCAAAACGGAGAAATCCAATATGGCCGCCACCGCCAGGTCAAAATCTAATTAATCACTTATCTTTAGGACTGTACAAGGTAAAAACCTGAATGTAATGTGCTTTTATAGGTTTTTACATATAGGGAATTCAATGCCATTCTCAGATTTAAGATCAAGACTAGAGAAAATGCTTGAAATGAATGTACATGGTTAAAATTGTTGTCTCGGATAACGAATAATTCATGAAAAAAGAGGACCATGAAACAGGTTGATGGCTTTCTGAAGAATTTACTTGAAACATGTTTTTTATTTTTATATTTTAACTATCTATTTATATTATTTATCTGTATTTTAACTATTTATTTAGTATTTGAAGAAAATGCTTGAAACTCTTAAGCTATTACTACTAGATTTGCCTACTATTGAAATATTGTACCTGAGCCTATTGTTTTGATGTCAGTGTGCTATGATGACATGTTTGCCCATCCCACCCCTACCCGTACCCCTACACACACAAATACCCATATGTAACCCTGAATGAGGCCACACCCTCTACCTATACACTGAGGAGGCACTTTTTTAGCAATTATGTCGCTCCTCTCACATGATGCTCAGCAGTAACAGGTAAACTATAACATAATATCACAACAATTTGTTTAGGACCATGTAATACATCTATAATAGCATGTGAATATTGTTATGTGAGGATTATGTATAGGCTAACTGAATAATTAATATATCGTAAGAAACTAAAAAACGTTATCTAGTTAGCCTTTGTGAATAGGAAGAAGCTAACTAGAGCCTCGACTCTCCGGGATGTGGGCCCCCTCTTGACAAGATGTTGGCCGCAGCATACAAGGCCCCCGGCACATGAACTGCTCTGAGAGAGCTGAACAGGGGATGAGCCCAGAGCCACAGGTCTGTCAACAGGCTGCAAAGACCTGGAGACCCCAAGCCCCCCTGTCTGTTGATGTAGGCCGCAGTCACCGTGGTGTCGGTCCTCACCATCACATCTTAGCCACGGTAGATAGTGTCTGAGGGCGAGGAGAGCAGCCCTCAGCTCCAGGACATTGATGTGCTGGGATAGCCAAGGGTCCGTCCAGAGACCATTGATGCCCTGACCATCGAGAACGGCGCCCCAGCCTACTGGGGATGCGTCTGTAAATACGACCCAGTCACGAATCTCTGGTTCCATGGCACTCTCCTTCTCGGTGTTGGCGGGATCGATCTCTCCACCAGTATAGGGCACTGTGAAGCCTGCGGGACACAGTCACCTTGGCCTGGGAGGGCCCTTGGGGGCACAGACCAAGGCTCAACAGGCACCTCTGGACTGGGCGCATGTGAAGGGCCATAAGGCCCAAGAGGCGAAGGCAGAGTTTCCACTCCACCTGGGCGTGCAACGTGAAGCAACTGAGACATTGAGACGGTTGCCCTCCTGGAGTCCAGGACCATGTCCAGGAAGGTGCTGACCTGGGAAGGCTGGAGCCTGCTTTACTTGGGATTGGGGCGCAAGCCAAAGTCCTGAATGTGCTTCAACAGCAAGGCCACGTGTAGGCGGCATTGCACTTCTGAGGTTGCACAGATGAGCCAGTCGTCTAGATAGTTTAATATCCTCAGCCCCCTCTGCCTCCATGCACCTGGTAAAGGTTCGGGGGGCCAGAGAGATTCCAAATGGGGGGACTTGGAACTCGAAGACCTGACCCTCGAACGCAAACCTCAGGAACTGCCAATGCCCTGGCCATGGGTATCTGAAAATAAGCATCCTGTAGGTCGATGGTAGCAAACCAGTCCCCTGCATTGATGGCCTGCCGCACCCTCGGAACTGTGATGAACCTGCACCTCAGAGACCGGTGTACGTTGAGAGCCCTGAGGTCTAAAATAGGACGAAGGTCCTCTGTGTGCTTGGGTACAAGAAAACAACGGGAGAAGAACCCCGCTTGGGGGTCTGAACTCCTCACCTCCCTTATCGCCCTTTTGTCCAGGAGGGTGGACAGCTCTGCACATAAGGTCTGAGCGTGGGTCATGGTGGAGAGCACCCATGGATCTGCTCCAGCCAAGCCTTAATGCATCGAGCTGAGAGGTGAGGCTGGCTGGCCCGGAGATTGTCAGGAATGACGAAAGCACCTGGAGAGGCCACGGCTAGTAGCACGCTGGCCCCCTGGCCAGCTTGTGGGCGGCCACCCCGCCCCTGGGATGCCTGAAGCCGCTGCCTGAGATCAGTCGGCCCCCAAGACGGATGCCGCAAGGTAGGTGTTGGCTGAGGCGTGAATGCTCTAGGGCGCCTAGCGCCCCTGGTACGCCTGCCAAGAGACCCTCTCACCTCTTCTGCACAGGGCCAGCTGTCACGCGCCTGCTGTGGGCCGAACATGGACCCAGGCTCCACCGGCACTCTTAAAAGACGTTCTCTGTCTGCCTGCTGGAGCTGAGATTAAGACAGCCAGAGATGGCGTCTAGCTACTTAGAACTGAGGCAAGGAGCGGCCCGATGCCACTGCCTGCTCCTTAGACACTGCAGTGAGGTACACAGAGGCTGACTGGAGCTCTATCAAAAGAGTGGGATCACCGGCACTGCTTTGCAAGAGACCAGAGAGGTGTCGAACATACAGGGACAGAATGGCCGCTGTGTTAGCCAGGCGGCCTTGCATCACTATGGGCCTATGCATGGGCCAAGCTTACCCAGCAGCCCCTCCATAGTCCTGCCATTGGCACTGAGGCAGGAGGGACCACCGAAGAGGGAGTTGGGGGAGTTGAAGAGGGGCTCCAAAGCTTGATCCACTGTGGGGAGCGAGCCACAACCTATCAGCCCTTCACCATGCATGTTGGAAAGCACCTTAGCCTGGCCAGACCACCTATGAAAAGTAGTTGGGGAGGAAAACTGGTGACAGACCAAGTCACTAAAGTCTGGTAGGAGGGGAATAAGCGCCGCCACTGGGCGCTCAGTCATGTCTGTGTGGAACCTAGATGCAGAGGCAAGGGGCTTTTCTGGAAGGGGAATATCAAGAGCCCTGGATGCCCTGCCAAGGACCTCCTCAAACAGACGGGCCAGCTCGCCTCCCACGGGGCTGGCTACACAGGGCAGTGCACAAGGTAGCTCCTCTCCCTCAGACGCAAGAACCGTCTCAACGTCCACAATGGCCTCCTCATCTTCCTCCTCCAGCTCATGCGGACTGGTAGAAGGAGCAGGTTGGGGAACTGCAGGCCTTGTGCTAAGAGAAAAAAGTGAGGCTTGTAAGGCTGCTGAGGACTCCCCAAGCGCCCTGGCTACTCTTGCCATCTTCCTTGACGGAACCTCGGAAACAGGAGAACCCGCACGTTTACCAGAGAAAAAACGACAACGGGCTTCCCTTGTGTGTGTAGGCATAATTAAACAATTCATGCACGACTGGGGGGCACCAAGAAAGCATGTTGGTGGCCCAAACACAACACACACTTATCAGGCCATCCAAATGTGCATGATCAGTTAGTGCCACAGCTACTATCTCTCACCAATTCCAAAAGCTTGTAAGGAGATCACCTTCTGTGGTTGCGTCAAGGGATGTCTAAGCCAGCGCTACAGTTGCAGGAAAAGTTGCATGTTATGCATGGAGTCATGCAGCTGCAGCAGCACCTGTCAGAACACTGCTGGAGAGGAGGAGGATGAGGATGATTAGGATAGCCTAAGTGTGTAGCCTACCTCTTCATACCAAGAAGTTTAAAGAATTGATTAGAACAGAATGGATTAATTACTAAATAAATAGGTAAATATTAAATAAATAGTTAAAATACAGATAAATAGATAAATACAGATAAATAATATAAATATATAATTGAAATATGGTAATCAACCTTGCTTCTAAACATGTTTCAAGTAAATTCTTCAGAAAGCCATCAACCTGTTTCATGGTCCTCTTTGATGAATTATTCATTATCCGAGACAACAATTTTAACCATGTACATTAATTTCAAGCATTTTCTCTAGTCTTGATCTTAAATCTGAGCATGACATTGAATTCCCTATATGTGAAAACCTATAAAAGCACATTACATTCAGGTTTTTACCCTGTACAGTCTAAAAGATAAGTGATTAATTAGATTTTGACCTGGCGGCGGCGGCCATATTGGATTTCTCCATTTTGAGGCATTATGGGACATTTTTGAGCCTGGCATACAGAAGATTTGAATTCAGCACCCTTCAAAACCCCTAAAAATGTTGTATGCCAGAAATTAACATGATTTGCCTTCGGGACTTTAAATAAGCACATTTTCCAAAATCCTGCCTAGTCTACATGTGAATATGATACAAATGCTTAGCATATTAAAAAAAAGTCATGTATCTGCCTTGAGGTCCCCATAATGCAGTAAAAGACAGAGAGATGCCATATACAAAGCTAAATTAATACATTAGTAAATAAAACCTCAGCCTTACAGCTTTCAGTTTTTCCTTCCCGTTTCATTGCCAAAAACAGTATGACAACTAAGCAATGGAAAGAGGAATGGGTCGCCCCATAGGCATACATACACAGTGGAATTTAAAATTAAGATTTTTGTACATGAATTATGTTGAACAGGTTGTAGACTAGTCATGGACCACTTCAGGGAGACTGGAAGCTGTTAGCTGACCTTCCCATCTTAATGCTAACTGTATTTAGACTTCATAATTGGACTGCTGTAGACCTATGCATCAGTCAGCCTACATTTCCTGGATTTAACCAAGGCCAAGATGAAAAATTCAGTCATTGTAGTCTATGATGCAAGACATTCTTGGATTTTCACTACTGATTGTATTAGCCAGTAACTTAGTATTATTCTGCATAATAAGGAATTAATTCTGTAGTCCATCTAGTTTCAATTGAGTGGCTTAGCCTAAAAGGGCAGATTTGAGTAGGCTTTCTCTTTTCAGTTAAGATATTAGTAGGGTAGGCCTACAGTAATTACAACCACTAATGCTATTTTGCTATAAATGGCTATTTAGCAATTCGTTTATAATTCAGTTAAAGCCTTCAGACTGTGGACAAGAACACTGGCTGCAGGTAAGTTCTTGCCTGCTCTTACAGCCACAACAGCCAGAAAGAGATCATAAAAATCTAAACATAAAATATAAACATAACAAAGCTATAGTAAGCATCATTGCAACCTAGGATCTCATAATGTTACCTAACGTTAGCACCAAGGTCTTCAGTGTTTGGAATTAAGTTAACGTAGCTAGGACTGCATAATTAACACACAAAAACAGTGATGCTGCCAGTGATGTATTTGTAATGTCGCAACTGCTAACTCAGAAAGTAGGCTATTTGCTTACCCCACAGTTCTTCTTGATGAATTATACATGTTTGTTTTCTAATGATAAAAATACGATTCTTGAAATCGGATGCCCAGTTTGAAAGCAGTGAAGTTCCCTAGAGTTCGTAGAATAACAATCTTATGGGAATGTTTTCCCCTCATAGAAACCAAAGATTCTAGAGCGCTCTAGACCATTGGTTCCCAAAGACTGGGTCGCGGAGGAGATTTTATTTGGGTCGCCAGCACAATTTATGTTGTGTAGGCTAATAGGCCTAGCTTATACCATTTAACCAGGAAAGCTATCAGTTTTCTATTAGGATATAGTTTGTTTAACACAGTCACGGCCCTAGAACAGCTCTGAAACTAGGGGCGAACGCGCCGCAGAGGGGGCAGCGTGCATCTCACTCGCAAAATGAAACATTTCTGTGGGGCGCCTGCCATGGACCTCGCCGTTGCAAAATCAGCATGAACATTAACGGACAGCTGCTTCCGTTGACCGATTAAAATCTAGTTACCATGCTGTCAACTAAAGCACACATCCTGTACCGGGCATGGCTATTAAATTTGCTATACCTGGTTGCATGTTAGATCTGAAGTGAAATGGGTCGCGATGGTCTGTCATTTTTAAAAAGTGGGTCCCCAGAAAAAAAGTTTGGGAAACACTGGTTTAATCAATTTATCATATCATAGAGATATTGCTTATTATGCATTGTTGAAGACAACTGAATGTGAATATCTTTTTTTTCTCTAATTTTCTCTTCCTACCAAAGAGTATAGTTACTTCTATACTCTTTGTTCCTACCCAAAACATTTGGGGGGCCACATGAATCCTGCTGGTGGGCCTCATCTGGCCCCCGGGCCTTATGTTTGACAGCCTGGTCTAGAGTCTTTGATAGAAACGAAGCTATTTTGTTCTAACATAGGCCATGTTATTTCGAATAAGCAGCTCATTGGAGTAGGCCTAGGTTATCCAAGTCTATCTCTGTTGATAATATTTGTTGATGAAATTTCGGTGTTAGAAGGTTTGGTGTCTGATGGAGTGCTTCATCCTTCTCTCTTAATAATAATTTCTTCAGTAATTTGTTTATGTATTTCAAATAATAGTCATAATAACTAGATGTACCGCAGAGCGGTACAAAATATGACCGCCGCCCAGTCCAGCACATTTTTTCCACAAAAATAAATCACGCTGAAAAAGGCCTATATGATTCTAACTGTCTCACTAAATTGCATTATCCACACTCAATTCTCACTGATATCTGCTAGACAACAAGTACCAAAACATGATTAGTTCATAGATTTCACATGTAAAATTCATTTTATACAACCCCACCTCCATCTTGCCTGTTCATAATTCTGAGAAATTCTTGAATTGTGTGCATGTGTGCATGTTCATGTTTATGTTGTGTGTGTGTGTGTGTGTGTGTGTGCGTGTGCGTGCGTGCGTTTGCGTGTGCGTGCGCTTGTGTGTGTGCCTGCGTATGTGCCTGTGCAAGCGTACATATGCTACTGTGTGAGTATGTGTCATACGTATGATTACTGTGAATGTATGTGTGTGTGTGTGTATCTGTTTGTGCACATGTGTGTACATGAAATGGGTTAACATGACCCCTGGAGGCAAACATACGGAATAAAATGGTCATCCTAGTCCCTACAGTTCTCAAGATATTCACAGAGAACTGTGTCTGCCCTACCCTCCTTTCGGGGGTCCAGTCCAGCGGGGGGGCTACAGATCAAAACGAAAAAGGGGAGGATTGGGATTGGGTGGGGGGCACCAACAAAGAGCACCCAAGAGCAACAGGGGCAAGGAAAAACTCCCTTACCAAGGAAGAAACTTTGGGCAGATCCACGGCTCAAGGGGCTAACCCAACTGCCAGGGGTCTTGGTGTGTGTGTTGGGGGGATGACAGGGGAGATGGGATAGTGTGCTGTGTATGTGGGGCAGAAAGGCTAGGCAATCAAGGACATGGGTAGATGGAGGAGAAATCAAAAATAATAAATAAAAAGTTCTATGGAGATGTGCAAAAGTTGGAGAAAGTCAGATATGTGCTAAAAGTCTTGTGTGTGTTTGTGTGTGTGTGTGGGGGGGGGGGGGGGGTCATGAGTGCTGAGTAGTGAATGAGTGCAAAGTCAGTATAGTGTGAGTTCAGAGTTCGGATGGCCTGGGGATAAAAACTGTTACTGATACTCAACAACTGTTGTAGGCGATAGCTTTTCTTAATAAATAAATAAATAAATAAATAAATAAATAAATAAATAAATAAAACACGTCATACAATTGAACAATTAACATAAGTATAAGTATATATACTTTTTTGATCCCGTGAGGGAAATTTGGTCTCTGCATTTAACCCAATCGGTGAATTAGTGAAACACAAACAGCACACAGTGAGGTGAAGCACACACTAATCCTGGCGCAGTGAGCTGCCTGCTACAACGGCGGCGTTCAGGGAGCAGTGAGGGGTTAGGTGCCTTGCTCAAGGGCACTTCAGCCGCGGCCCACTGGCCCACTGGCCCGCGGCCCACAACCCTCCGGTTGCAAGTCCAGAGTGCTAACCAGTGGGCCACGGCTGCCCAAACATTTTCAATTTCATGTCATCAATTAGCAAAAAAGTGTGTGTGCCATAGGCTACTTTGCACACTGACTCACTTGATAATAAAAAGGAGAATGTAAAAGGGTTCAAGGACCTTAACATTGTGCATTTGAACATTGTGTGAATACTTCTGAATGCACCTCTCGTCAGAGTGTGAAGGCTCCTTATTCCCATTAAAGCAACACCAAAGAACTTTCCCTCTGTCGCACGCATGCTATTTGTTTATCCAGCACCGGCTTTGCAAATAACGATGTCCATATGCAAGGTAGAATATGTTGCACGATTTATGAAAGTATGATGTATTGCGACATCAGATGCAAGTCAAATTTTCTTATGTCTCATTCCATCGAACTACAGATCCGCTACCCGATCTGGCAAACTTACATAGTGCGGTTATAGCCGATAGAGGGCTGTGAAGCGAATGCAGAAGTGCCGTTCACCCTGTTACAAGTTGATGAACCACTGAAACGATTTTGGAAACATTATTTTAAGGTACAAAAAACTCTTTGGTGTTGCTTTAAGGGTTCTGATGTTTGAGCTTCCTGTGTTTCTTTACACGCTGCTGATGTAGTTCCCAGTTTAGTTCTGGGGCAGGGATGGGAGATGAATATGCTCTGAATGAATATCTGCATGCGTTTTTAACTTTTTAACTTGACTCAACATTTGAGCTTGTTTTCCCCATCAGTGTCCATTGAGCATCCTTGTAATTTTTGTTATGAGAGGGAAACTTGGTACAGCAGCTCTTTATGCTAGCAAGGCAGCTAAAAGCTTGAATCGGATACAAGATACTCAATTTTAGGATGTGAGTAAGGCCTCAGGGCAGAGGAATGTAGCATAATAGATTTCTCCATACACACTAAAGTGTAATTTTGGTCAGAGTGAAAGCAGACAGCTGGCTTGCCAGCATCAAAGGTCTAAAGGTCTGATACTCCTTTGGGAAACTATCTATCTGAGCTTGCTCCATTAGTGTTATTTTAATTTTTTTTGTTTCATTTCCTGTAGTCTGATGGTCCTGAGTCATCATCTGTGAGACCTACTGGAATCTGCAAGTACTAAAAGGTGAAATATGTCTTGATCTCCGGTGGTTGTCGGGCATATTATGCTAAGTGTAGGCCCCTGCTCTTCACTTTGCAAGGCCCTTTGGTTCTGGAGGGTTGCTGGACATGGATTTGGGTTCGATAAATTATTCTGCAACTGCAAATGTTGGTGTTTGGTAAATGCCAATTGTAGGCATTCTTTTGTGTAAAACATCCCCAAGTCATTATTATCTCCTTCACAGTTCCATTTCAATTGAATTTAAAGTTTAAACTATTAGGGTAAGATCATTTCAATTTCGCTTCATTTGATTTTAAGTTTCACTTAACCAATCCAATCTGTCTCATATCTTCTTTTCTGTCAAATATTCTTGACAAGATTGTCAAGAAAGTTTCTAATTTCCTGTCTCAGATTAATTTGGTAGACAAAGCAGTCTGGAGGTCATTCTGAAACTGCCCTTTTCATGATCTTCATGATCATGATCATGATCATCATTTTGGGGAAAGTACTCAGAAGCTTTGAATCTTACCTCAGTGTACATTCATTCAGTGTCTTGGCAGGGAAAAATGTCACTCTCACCACCTCTTTTTCAGGGATCAATACTTGGACCCCTCCTATTTTCCTTTTGCCATTTTCAGGTGTCCAATAGGTGACATGATCTGTTCACATTGGTTCTCTCATGTCTTTGGTATCACTGTCCTGTGGATGATACTCATCTGAGGGATTGTCTTCTTCAACTCAAACTGAGCTCCTGGTATTGCCAGCTAATCCACCAATCCCACAAAATATTAACATCCAATTTGGATCATTGACCCCAACCCCATCACAAAACCTGGGTTCTATGATTGATGACCATCTAAATTTCTCTGAGCATATAGTTTCTGTCTTAAAGTATTGACAGTTTACCATAATATTTGGATTATTAAATATTTTCTCACACAATATGCTACATAGCTTCTTGCGCAGGCCCTGGTTATTTCTAATATGTTTTATTGCATCTGTGTCGTTATTTTAACAGGCCTGTCTGCATGTGTGGTGTGACCATTGCAGATGATTCAGAATGAAACTGGGCATTTGGTCTTTAATCAGCAAAAGAGGTCACATATAACTCCTCTCCAAGTCACCCCTCACTGGCTGCCTTTTGCTGCTAGAATTAAATCTAAATCCCTCCCTATTGCCTATAGGACAGATAGCCACTGGATTGGCACCAGCCTATTTAAATGCTATGATTCAGCCCTACTCCCCCTCTCAACCAAGTCATTCCTCTGATGAGTGCATGTTGTCTTTGCCTTCTAGTATCAAGAAGAATGACAGAAACTTGTATTGATGTTTTTTGTGCACAAAAAGGAAAATTTATTTGAATGAGTGGTAATAGTCTCTAGTTGTGACATTTTCAGGATGTAATGCTGAACATAGTGTGAGTGCAGCATTTATCTCTTGTTGAATGGAAGACAGAGTAGACACAAAGGAAATTACACTATAATACACATGGAATGGGAAAGGAGAATGCACTTTATGGTGTTTACCATTGGACCATGTACTTCAACTAGTATTTTATACACCAAAATGGGTTGACAATCCTTGCTTTATTCCAGTTAACATACTGATAAACACCATCTGGTGTTTTCTCTGTATGGAAACAGTATCTATTGTACAAAAGAAAATTTCGCTTTTCGCCATTTCGCTTCATATGTCCACATATGCTATATATATAGTAGGCCAGGCCTATATGCATTTGCATATGTTTTACTCTTTAGTTGTCTGAATGTGCAGTATGGAGGTAGCCGAGGGTTTTGTCACAACAACACAATAGCCTCTCTTGAAGAGTTAGCTCTACTTTGAATGTTCAGCCAGGCTGTGTTGTGTAGATGGCTCCGTGTCCATGACTTTCCATCACTAGCTGCTAATTGGTTTGGGAAATGGTTCTTCTACTCACAGGCTGAGAGTGTGAATGGACAGAAGAGCAGACGTAGCCTTCCCCTGTGTGCATATGGTTTCCCCCTGATGCATATAAGGTGTTTACTCCACCTTCAGCTTAGCACTCCTTTCCCCCCCTCCCAACCCCTGGCCTTAGTGCCCACATTATGTACCAGACAAAGTGAAATTTACAAAGACCACAGGCCTGAGTTATTAGGACTCCATTAAGATCCATCTCATGCCGCAGTAAATGGCTCCTATACGACTAGCACTCAGTACATTTGTGTGAAATACTCGCATTGCAACAATCTTTTCCCATCTTTAGCTCTGTTCTTATTTGTGTTCCGACTCCAAGGAGCTGTAACATATCCTCGCTAAGCTTTGGGAGAACAGTGTTGTTGTGGGCCATATATTGTGTGTTAAGGAAGGCTGCATTGAAGCACTGCTATTTGGCTTTTTTATGCCCAGCCCTTAATGCTGCAGTTGTGTCTTTTGCTATTAATGAGACCTCCTCATCCATATTCATTGTGATTACCAAGGACCTTGAGAGTATGTTTACTCCATGCCAGTTCAAAGTGAAATTGGAGTGGGAAATGGTATCATCGCCACAAACATGAATAAATACAGCCCTCTCTCCCATGTCACGGCAATATTTTGAAAGTTAAACTTGTGCACTTGAGGCAGAAGCATTGCACTTAACCTTTATTCCAATGTTTATTGCCATCAAACAGACACGACACAAAAATCGCCAAGAGACACAAACAACACATACTCTGCCAGTTTTCAGGTATTCTCTGATTGGTCCCCTGTTGCTCCTTATTTTTCGGTCTGTAATCGGCAAAGACATCTCAATGCACAGAAATATTTCACTTTATCTTGGGGGATGATAATTTCACCGTGTGAATGTGATGTTCTGCATGCTGATGGGACTACTACTTACATATGCTTTAGTTAAGCTCCGGATGGCATAAGGACAAAAAAGAAAGACAGTCTTTGAGAGGGAGGCAGGGTGTGCTTGTGCTGAACATTGCTTAGCCTTTGCCTTTGCAACTGAGACTTGTACTGCTGTCACTAATTAATCCTTTCCTGCCTTTGCTTGACTGGTATGAAAAAAAAAATAACTGTGAAAGCTGTGAAAACATAGAATATCAGTGTGGTAGGGAAAGGAAGACAAACTGCTTGAGTGGGAGTTGCGCAGTAACCAAGGGATGTGTTTGCGAAGCAGGGTGTTAGGTGAGGTCAACATGGCTGATTACATAAATAATGTAGACCTTGCCTTAAGGCTCAAGGTGGTGCAGTCATTCTTTCATCCATCCACTGTGTGTTTTCCTTCATGAAGCTGAACTGATAAAACCATACCGCAATACTTTCATTAAGTACATTCTTGTCGGCAGCTAACACCAACCAGAGGTTGTAAGGCAGGTTGTCTTTGGATGCTTGTTGGCATAGCTCGGGGGGGTTACCGTGCAAATTTCATTTTGTCATACTCAGAATTCTATTAATTAAAACCATTAGGCCGTGGCTGATTAACAATGCAAACAAATTACTTTGGATGAGACCTTCAGACTCAGCAAAATGGAAAAGCAAAAAAGTGCAAAACTGAAATCACTTTAAGAGGTAGAGACCAGAAATCTGCATTCACAACTGAATCCTGTCTCCAAATCCTGAGTTCGCTGGGGCTTAAAAGAGGACATTACACTGATGTCTCTGGTGAACTCTGACTTAAATCATAAACCTGAACTATAAACCTTACGCCTGGCCAATGCTTAATCCAGCCCATATGTCAGCTCATTTATATGGGCATAAATAACCAAGGCGATAAGTATCTGCTTTCCAGATTAATAGACCTGGATGGGAGTGTAAAAGTGGATTAGAAAATGGTTTAGAGCCATATCAAGAGACCTACAATCTACAGCACTATATATTTTCTTCTGAAACGATGTCGTTACACTTCACATTTGAAGGAACACAATCAGAGTCTCCTCAGCTAATGTGTGATCAAGAGCCACATACTCCTGTGTGAAGATGGTCAGGAATACATATAATCCCAGTCCATTGCTTATTCCAATAAAATGAGGTCACATACAACAACAAGTTTAAATACTTTTGCAAGGGTGCACTTGTCATTTTATTCCTCTGATTAAAATGCTTATCATACCGGTATGTTGTATCTGTCCTTGTATATTTCTGTCACAGAAGTATTAATCACCGAAGATGTAATGGAATAATTACTCTTGAAATGTGATAAAAGTATGCTGGAAGCTTTAGCATGCTTTAGGGAGTTTATTGTAGAGGATATTACACTTGTTCAGTATGTTCACTTACAAACATTTATGTGAATGTATTCCAAAAGAACATCTGAGCTATATCATTCCAAAATAGCAAATTGTCCTCCTTGAATATTTTATGGTCTTATATGATAATGATCTGCTTAAAAAAACTTTATAAGAGGAGAGAGGAAGACTGAGAGAGTAGGGGGTGGGGTGGGGTGGGGTGCAAACAACATGGACAGACCTGGCTGCATTACATAACATCATAGACCTCTTAATGTGCAAATGCTCTCTGAAAATGTAGTGTAACCTCACAGGACCGAGCTCAGAGGCCGAGGGAGACAGATGGACATTAAAATGAAACTGAGAGAACAGCAACAGATGGATCTGTAATTTCAGAAATGGCCACAATTTGTCCACTTTTCTTAACATTGTGATCCAGGTTGCTTGGAGAAGTTCAAAGCTCCTAGAAGGAAAAATAAAAAGCGTTGTTATGTCATTCTATCATTACTGTGTGGCACGGTAAAAATGGTTCCAGGAAGTGCGGGCACTCTGAGTGACGTCGCTGCCGTGCGTCCACGCTGCTGTCGGCTGTCGGTTGGTGTGTGAGCGGGGCTGCATCTGGAGGGGACGCAGTAGTGCCTGTGCTGCCGGTGAAGCTGTAGGTCACCACAGCATTCGCTACAAATTCTAAAGGTCACAATGTGATAAAATCAATTTCTTTGGGACAGAGTAAGGGCTTTATACTCCAACTTTCTGAGTTTACTTTCTCTCTCTCTCTCTCTCTCTCTCGCTCTCTCTCTCCTCCCTCTGACCCTGAGGCTGAAGAATTGTTCTTTTTCTCAGGATATTGTAGACACTAAACAGTGTGCTGCAAAAAAGATCACTCATAATACAAAATGGTGGATCATTCCATTATCTCCTCAGGCTGTTTGTACCTTACTGTACATTTCAATGTAAGTTGTGGTAACAAAATGCGGCAAGCATTGGAAAGTCCAGTCTCGGTTATGGTTTCTGTGGATTGGCACACGTTTAAACTCTGCCATGCCTGCTGTCATGCACGCAAACATAGGAATTGTGGCATCAGGTTTGTGACATACAATTCCACAAGGTTTGGATATAGCAGATATTGCAGATGCTACCCTTGAAATTGTTACAGTTTGCCCAAATAAATGACGGGATGTTTTTAAGACGGGATGTTTTTACAGTAAATGCTGTTAACATCTATAGATATTTTTGAATGTCAAGAAAATGCTGTCCAAAAGTCAGAACTACAGTAACAATGTGAAGAGAGAGAGAGAGGGGGGGGGCAACAACCAGGGGAGTAGTGGTAAAATAAGAGATAAATTAAAGAGGTAAACTATCAATTCTGTGATTAGAGTAAGGCGGACTGCGCCATGCGGTAGCAGGTTTTTAAAAATGAAGGTGGAGGTTATTGTCCAATGTTTATAATACTAGTGGTATCAAATGGTTCCTAGAGTGTTGATGAGTGTACATATTGTGAAGGTGGATAATACAGTGTGATTTTTCAATGTTAAAAGTTGCAATTGGTGAATAAACCAAAGTCCTTTTAGGCAAGTCCCTCCACTCGTATTGTGACAATAATTAGCAGAGAATGGCATTGACCATTTCAGTTATCTCCTGTTGCTATGTCACTTTTTAAGTCCAGGCCTGTCAGGAGAAATCTGATTTCACCTGCTCAATGTGAGGCACTCAGCGGCAGCTCAACCTGAGGAATTAACAATTTCATTAAAGCAGTGGTTGGCAAGCTTGGGCTTGAGGATGTTTTGGTGCTGAAGATGTTGATATGGGGGGGGGGGGGGGGGGGTGTTTGTGACAATAATTAGAATGTGATTGACCGTGACATCTCCTGTTGCTATGTCACTTTTTAAAAGTGACGCTTACCAACTACATAAAGAACTGGGTTTTGGATTGATGTGATCAGATTTGCCTAGGAAACAGTTTCCTTTTCCAGACCTGATATGAACATGATTAGGCTGACCTACTCCCTTCCAGGCTGGAAACTCACTGTTTGGGCATGATCTTTTTGCTCTCTCCGAGCTGCTCCTCTTGCATAAGCTTGACACACTCTACACTGTTGTATTGATTTAAGGTATTATTTGTAGCAAGTGTTACTAATAGATATACTTTACTCTATACATTAATAATAGTGTTAGTTTGTCATACATACAAGATGAAAAGGCATTTCTGGACTTAAGGGGGCATGTCAACCCATCCCATTACCACTTATTTCATGTATAGCGCCACCTAGTTAAAAATTAAAAAGCAAAAAATTAGGTGTTTTCATCACAATATCTCTGGCTGACATGGTCAAAACTGCACACAATTGAAAGTGTAGGATCATTATGACTCTCTCCGAATGCATGCCAAGTTTTGTGAACTTTCGTTCATGGGGGGCCTTACAATAAAATAACGTATGTGTACATTTAGTGACCGTACACCAACAAGGATTCCCAGGACACTGAAAGACCAGGGTACACGACACTTGGTGGACACGTAACCCCACATGGATAGCATGGAACCGTCGTTTTTCGTTTTGATCTGTAGCCTCCCCGCTGGACTGGACCCCCCGAAAGGAGGGTAGGGCAGACACAGTTTTCTGTGAATATCTTGAGAACCGTAGGGCCCAGGATTTTTTCCGTATGTTTGCCTCCAGGGGTCATCTTAACCCATTCCATGTACACACATGTGCATAAACAGATACACACGCACACACATATATTCAAAGTAATCATATGTATGACACATACTCACACAGTAGACATATGTACGCATGCATGCACGTGCACAAACACAGGCACATACGCAGGCACACACACAAGCACGGACACACACACACACACACACACACACACAGACCCACGCCACACACATAAACATAAACATGTACACGCACACATGCACTCAAGAATTTCTCAGAATTATGAACAGGCAAGATGGGGGTGGGGTTGTATAAAATGAATTTTTTGAATTTTTGGTACTTGTTGTCTAGCAGATACCAGTGAGAATTGAGTGTGGATAATGCAATTTTGTGAGACAGTTAGGATCATATAGGCCTTTCAGCGTGATTTATTTTTGTGGACGAAATGTGCTGGACTGGGCGGCGGTCATATTTTGTACCGCTCTGCGCTACATCTAGTTCTATTATAAATTAAATGGAAAAGTACTGTAGATGGATAGGCTTTGTACAACTAGAAAACAGTATGCACTATAATGGCAAACAAATTACATATTTTCATACCCTGAAATTATTAACAAGATACACACTTTTCCTCTCAAATTTATTTTCCTGTGAATTTATCTGGCCACGCCTGAATGCATTTGCTCAAATAGCATTCGTAAAACAGCCCAAATATTCACACGGTACAGTGATGAGCCCACCCTTCCAAAAAGGCTTGAGGCATACAGCATAATACAGCACACAGTAATGGATGTACTTCTATGCCATGCCTGGATCTCCACTAGCCCATCTTTATTCTCTAGGGTTGGCTGATATGCAACATTGGGAGTATGATTAAACATACTTCTTACCCTTGTACCTAGGGGCTTTCAGACAGGGGTGTAGTGGTAAAAAATAAGTGGGTAAACTATACATTTTGTGATCAGGCGGACCACGACTCGGTCATCGGTAAGGCGGACCAAGGTATAGCAATGTGTATCCTGACCATATCGCTATAGGCTATCATTTGATGGTACCGAGGGCATCACTGGGTGCTCCCTCATAGGCCACACAATGACTATTCAAGTTCTACATGAATCTAAGAATAAATATGGTTGAAGTCTATAAAGTTTATTAAATCACAATAAAGAGAGAACAAAAATGTCAGGATGTAGTATGTATGTCAGAATGGCCTATTCACATAAAAAGTAAGAAATATGAAATCTTACAGTCAGACTAATATATAGCAATTTATTTAGCATGCATTAAGTATGTAGGAGTCCAGTCTGAATGCTATAGCCTAGCCTAATTACACTTAATTAATTGACCTAATATGTCTCTGTGCCAGTAGCATTTCGAAAAGAGCAAAGGTGAAGGGGGACTCCCCCTCTATCATTTCATATCTGTCAGAGAAAACTTGCCCAGTTATTTCTATAAGGACTTTACAATGTCTGGGATGTGAAGCCATGTAGCATCCTCCACAATTAGTTGTGATGACTTTGTATCCAAGATTGTATTTTATTTATGAGCAAATTATGAGAAATGAAACTTTATTTCCAGGTACATCGGTTTGTCACTATCTTTCAGTGGCTTAAATGCCAGAGAATGCATGAAATAAAAAGTATCTATCTGACTTTACATTCTGAATTTTACTTGTAACATAGGCTAATAAGAAAAAGTAGAGTTGACTTGAAACTTTGTGTCTGTAGTATACAATAAACTGTGTGGCGCAGGCCAGGTTAAACAATTGAAAAACGAAAATAAGCTTAATTTAGAATAGTTTATGAATGGTATGCTATTTAAAGGTGAATAAACTCAATTTAAAGGTGGATAAACACAATTTTGGAGGTGCGTAAACGCTATTCCGAATTTCCAGGAGGTGCGTAAACAGCGTTTACATGCATTTGGCCTCCACTACATCCCTGCTGACAACTGTTGTATCAGCATCAAACACATTCTTATTATTTGTGTGTATGTGTGGTGTGGGTGTTTGTCTGAGTCTATGCATTAGTGTTTACAGTACATTGTATTGATCATTCGCCCATCTCTCTCTCTCTCTCTCTCTCTCTCTCTCTCTCTATCCAGTTTCTGCCTGTGTCTAAGTGTGCCTGTGGATCAGGTATGTTGTGTGCACATGCAACACACAGACAGCAGACAGACCAGCAGTGTCCTGGGGGGTGGGTGTGTGTGCTGTCAGGGTTATGGATGGCACTGTGGGTGGGTGTGAAGGGGGTGGTGGTGTGGGTGTGTGTGTGTGTGGGGGGTTGCTGGCGTTGGCGTCACTCCTGAGCAGTGAACAGCGCTCCGTTCACAACGTTCCCAGGGGGAGTGTAATTATGGTGGAGTTAAATGACTGCACGGCCCAGATTCATGGCTGGCTCCACGGGACTGCGGTGGGCTTTCTCAGAAGTCCTCTGCCGCAGTCAGGGTCCTGAGAAGACACGTTGGGTGGGGTGGGTGGATGAGGTGTTTGTGGGACATGGGTTTGTAAGTGCATATGTGTGTGTGTGTTTGTGTGTGTATGTATGCATGTGTGCTTTGGATGGCCGTTGGCTGGTGTGTATATTCAGAAAGTGTGTGTGTTGCATGTGAATGATTGTGTGATTAAAAATCATACAGTATTGTGAAATGATCAATCTCTGTGAGAGGTGCTTTTAAATAAAGAATACATTCAGTACATGAAACACATATTTTTCCCCCTTTTTTCTTTCAGAAGTTATATATGCAATACTAATGATCACTGTACTTTTCCACTGTATCATACAGAGAGATAGATAGAAAGAGAGAGAGATAGAGAGAGAGAGAGAGAGCAGCACACCAGCAACTCATGCAATATCAGATTGATATATATATATATCAATTGATATATAAGTTTCATAATTAGATTGCTGATCCAATACAGTTACAGTTCATGATCTTGTTCTAATTCATGACTTAAACTGCAAACTGCAGTGTTCAGATCAACTGTAGAAAAAAGTTACATTTGATTTGCTTTGTTTACTTTGACAACCACAATTGTCCCAAAACACTTCACATCAACCAAGGCCTGAACCAGCTCTGAGCTAATCTTCCATGGCAGTGACACGGGGGAAAGGGTCAAATAGTCAGGTTGTGTAAAGAAGTGGAAGGTTGCAAAGGGAATGTACTGTAGTCAGTCATTATTACAATTGAGGAGGAGTTAACATGGCAGTATGCATGTATTATTTAGCTTGGGCTCACAAGGATATAATGTGTAAATATTGAATATGTCTTAGCTTATTAATGTTGTTCTTATCAACATTGCAGACAATCAATAACACGGCAAAGCAACTTCTTTCTCATGCTTTGTTTTTTACTAGAGATTCTGTGAGTATGTGTACATTGCCCCGTCTCAGAGAGCTTAATGTGACTTAATGTAATTTAAGATGTCTCCCAGGATGCCACTGGAGTGTTCTCTTGTATTACAAGTGTTGATTTTATTTCTGTGAAACTTCAGTACCCTGATGAATGTCGACTTTCAGTTTACCATTCTGCTTGAGTTTAGTTACAATCTACTGTTTGGCTGCTTACTGGCACAACAAGGAGGACCGCCACATAGTTAATCCTTCTGGGTCGGTATCCCCAAGCTTAGCTGGCTCTTAGTTCAGCTGTAACACCCGTTTTATTTTTACTTATTTTTTGGGCTAGTCCTATCTGACTAAGGATACTCCAAACTGCAAAGAGTCTCAGGCAGATGTTTCAGTATGAATTTTCTTTTAGTTGTTATTCCCATTAACTTGAATATATGTTAGAACAATTCAGTGATGGCATCCAGTTATTCTAACTAAAAGTGTGAGCATAGCATTGGTAGCAGCATGATCAAACACTTTTGGAGAGTGACTAGCATTATCGCTACACCTGTGTTCCCCTGGAGAAAACCCACTCATCATCAGCGACAGTGCCATTCTCCACATAACTTAAGGCCTCCATTCATGTCTGACATCAAATCTGTTTTTCTGTACACAGAAATGGCTGAGCAAATGCCTGATCATGGCTGGCCTCAGAGGAAGGCAATCTACTCTAATACACATTTTGCAAATGGCTTTGCAGCCTGCAAAGCTGTTTGGTTCTGTTATTTCACCATGAAAAACATCCTCCACTTATGTCAGAGCCTCTCAAGATTGCACTGGCATGGTTGATGCATAGATTGTCATGGTTAGATGTGAAATAGCAGTGCAAATAAAGAAATGGCCATATCAATATTAAAATCAAACACCTGTGTTGTTCAATGTGAGTGCCTGTCATGTATTGCATGAATATAAAAATAACACTGTTTATCTAGTCTACTTGTTTGCAAAGTCAAAAGCCACACTTTCTAATTATGCATTTTCATCCCAGATAAGGCTGGCAACTGTTCATGTAAATTGGTGATGGAGCTGCCATAATTAGTACAAATCCACCTGTGTCTGGTTTTCCTCAGTAACTTGGATTATTATTTTAAAATAAGTAACACCGAGGATGAAATCAAGAGTCCTCTAAGATGCACCTCCTCCCCTCATTTCACTTTAAGTTTGGTAAGTGCATTAACCTGTCTCATCACTGCCTATTGCCTTATTAAACATCATCTGCGTCACTCTCGCGTACGTAGAGCTCTCTGCAGAATTCCTCATCAGTCTCTCGCTGGCAAAGGCGCCGGGCGCTGCGGTTGTACTTGAAACGTAGCCTACTGTATGTGCTTTTTCGCATGATAACACGGACGATGAAAATACTCTCTTCCCCCCCACCCCTCGGTTTGCCGGCGGAGACAGCCTGACTAGCGGCGTGCTCCACAACGTACGCTTGTTTCAGGACCGCTTCTTCAACCGTTGCCTGTGTTGTTTCCGGGCCTGAAAGGAGCAGTTTACGAGGGAACAGTAAGAAGTGCGCCGTTTTTTTTTTCAAACTTCCGAGAGGGAAGGCAATTGCGCCAGTTTGGAATGGGACATGTCGTGCTTCATTTCGCCTTAGCTGTTTATAGTTATTCATGCTACACTAGCGATTGCCGGTTCTATTCGCAAATCTTGAGACAGACCGAGTATTGGAGCAAAAATATTCGCCACTCCCTTCACCCCCTGTTATCTCGAGATACTTGAACGCAGCATAAACTGTCTATTTCTTCATGGAAATGCCGGGTCGTGACCAGTTGATCTAAACAAGGATATGTTGGAGTCCTGAATCTGAGGAAGGCGATTTGGAAAAAACGAGACAGGTACGTTTTTCACGCTGACGATAGTTTGCTTGTGTATGCTGTGTCATATAATCTGCTCAGCCACAGATTCCTCATGACAACTAAACCAAAATTGTCCCGAGGAGTTGGCGTTTCGAAATATCTTTGTTTTAAACTTCTATAATTGTGGGGAAACATTAAGACTTCTATTCATGGCCATGCCAGGAGCACCAGTTGGAGCGCAACCGCGAGTGTGTTTGCATATGTGTGTGTATGTGTGTAGGTTGCACGCTGGCGTGATTGCGCGTCGGCGTGTGTGCTTTTGTGTGAACGTGTTTGTGCGTTACCGCGCTTGTCTGCTATGGTGTTCTGTCAAACTATTCCAAATCGTAAATATGTGAATATAATGGAAACCGCATACTCTAATGATTGGTTGCATTTGGCTAAGTTTTTCGCCACTACTGTAATGATGTAAGCCTTTTTCTCCCGGAAGATTTGTAGGCGAACCGCTTCTAAGGAGAGGAATTTAGACTGCGGCGCTGTCCATGGTGCTAAGTTTACTTTTAAGCATTGACGGTCTCCTGACGTCAACTGCAGGACATATTAGGTTGTTTGGACAAGGATGAGCCGAAGGCCTTCATTAAAAAAAAGAAAGACCTAAAAGATGTCTGAGCTAAATTTAATAAATATTTTTTATACTTTTTTTTAGAGAGAAAGCTGTGAATTCCAGTGATCTTGATGTCCGTCCGATTCAGTTTGACATGGGTGTGGAGACAAAACTCGTTAGGATCTTACAAATATGTGTACGACTTAAGTGTTCATGTTTTAATTCGGAAATGCTCCTAATCTTATTTATTCGTTTATTCGTTCAGTCATGAACACCCCCTCCACACACTTCCTTCTTGTTATCTTCCTTCTGAGACTACACTTTTACTTTGTATATCTTGGACAAACATTAGCTTGTAAACAGGATATTGTGAACGGCCTTGTTAGTTACACGTTGCATGTTGCATCCAGATGGTTACATGGTTACCTTTTTACAGATGTTAACTCACACGCGGTTGAAAATGATCCTTTACGCACCATACAGAAGTGGTAGCAGATCCCCCACTTGCACTTTATTGTTCAATGACAAGAATCGCTGGCCTGTAGATGGCACTGCGCATCAGACATTCACGGTGAAGATCGTGTAGAATTTGTCTATTTGAGCAGAGTAAAAAAATATTTAAAAAAACACCAGACCGTAAAATATCTCAACGTCAAAGTAAACAACTTAAGGAAATTCACAGAATTCTTTACATCTGCTGAAATTGCATCAGAACCATCTTTAAACTCAGCTGGAATTTTATCAAACGACAACAGGCTTCTCTTCAACTCAGTGTGGGCTTTACTCTGGACAGTTTATGTAAAAAAAACAACAACTGCACACTCAGAAGTCCAAACATGTCTTCAAGCAGGAATTTGGAGAGTTTCCCAGATCTGCTTTGTGTCTGACGTGTGGAGGTCATGGTTTGATGACTGTAGCTCTGATCCCCCTCTCACCCCCACACACTCCCAGGAGCTTATCAAGATGAAAGCCTGCATGTACTACAGCTTCTTGGCCATTCACTACTAATAAAGTGTGTGTGAGTGTGTTCATATCTGTGTGTGTGCCCTCTTGTGTGTGTGTTTAACATATTCAAACATGGCTGTGCTACCATGTGGCCCACTATATAAGTATTCAAATGCAAACAGCTGTGCAGCCAGTTATCAGATCATGCTTACTGGACGTTGCCATATCTCAATCGTGTGGTGCAGTAAGAATCAGACATTTTTCCCTGGATAAAGCATAAAACATTCATGCACACTGGATGACAAAGTGAGCATATGGATTATCACGGATTGAAATAGGACAATGCAACGGTTGTATAACAATTTTACCACATGGGTGTGTGCAATGCTCCTGCCATACTTATGCAGAGTGACAAGGAAGGGTATGCTCTTTCTGATGAGAAAGCCAGTGTCTAACCAGTAGGGCTGTAACGATACACCAACTTCACGATTCGGTTTGTATCACGATTTTTGACCCACGGTTCGATACGAATCTCGAATTTTCTTTTTTTTTGGTGGGGGGAGGGGCTAGACATTTTATTAAATAACATTTTAATAGCCTCCCTTAGAACACCAGAGGATTACAATATAATATATCTATTATTTTATATCCTGATATAAAAATATTTTTCTGAATGACACACTTTATTCAGATTAGCCTATAGCCTAGGCCTGCTATTTTTTATTACAACTCTACCTCTTTAATTCAGCTGTCTGGTTGAAGCCTGGAAATATTGTAAACAAAGTAGCATAGTTGGCTAGCTTAGCCTATCATAGTCTACTGATTGAACTGTTCAGTGTTTTAAGTTTCAAGGTAATACTTGTTCTCCTTGGGACAGGCCCTTTTGGGAAACGTTGGTATTGAGATGATCAGTCAACTTCAATGCAAGAGTTTTAAACAAATATGTGCAGCATGCTAATGATGCTAAGCGGATTTAATAGTAATTTAGCTAGTCGTCTTCTATGCATCCTTGCTTTCACGATTGTGAATGTTTTATTTAAGTCGCGCGTGTTCATTGAGCAGGAGAGGGAGGGAGAGGGAGAGCGAGAGAGAGCGGGGCAAGGAGAAGGGGTTTACTTCTATACTGTTTGGTAAAGTTGCACACATAGTCTACAATGAAAGCAAGGAGAGGTATGAAATTATTATTTATTTATTTGTTTGTTTTTGGACAACGTAGGCTACCGATAAGTAAAGCGGGAGATGTGGGTTGCTTTTGCGGCCGAGTAAGATGCAAAGCACTGCGTGAAACACTAGAAATGTGTGTCGTGATTCTGCCTTTTCACACCGCGACACAGTATCGTTGATATGAATGTCGCGATTTCGGTTTCGAATCGTATATCGTTACAGCCCTACTAACCAGTAACCGTGACTACAGTCAGTACCTCACTACCACAGACTCTAGTCCACTGGTGGTGCCAAGTCTGATTTGGTGCTCTTAGGTGACAGTGGCCCCCCAAGCAGTAATGAAACACCCAATGATGCTGTCAGCGGTGACAGCAAAACAGCTCTCTCTCCCAGCTAAAATCTTTAACTTCTGCCTTGTGGCTAAACACGTCAGATGATATATGAGGCTCCATCTTTATTCACATGAAAGGAGATTTTTTTTTTTAAATATGCCATTTTCCGTGTAAAAGAAGGTGTGGTGCTTTAGTGGCTTATTGGAGCTGGGCTAGCATGTGACAGTAGCCAGAAAGGTTGTGGGTTCAATGCTTGGGTGCCACTGTGCTCTTGAGATACTTAACCCTAAATTGCTCTGTGGCGACTGACCCTGTAATAATTGACGTCTGTGAGTTAATTTCGATAAAAGTGTACGCTGAATGAATAAATAATGATAATAAAAGGGAAAGTCAATACATATGCATACATCCACAATATCCACTACTGTACATAACCTGTGAGTAGCTGATATAGAAATTGCAGGGATCTCTGGGTGTAGCAGAACAATGTTGTCATTCTTGATATGAGATAGAATAAGTTATTGCAAAGATCAGAGTATTTAGAAACCTGTCATTAGGGTTTCATCCAATCTTATTTCTGTCTACTCTTATATATATAATTTTTATTAATATTTTCTCCTCAACAGCATATGGTCATTAGGATGTGGACATATGCCATTTCATTCAGCTTGGACTATCAGACATTATGACCACTGCAAACCCCTACAAACATTTTATTTTTGGTGCAGGCTGCATGTGCATCATGAAAAGGACTTGGAGAGATAGGATATGAGGGAACGATGGGGAGATCAGAGGAGACCCAGAGAAAGGAAGGGATAGTGAGAACACGAGGGAGAAAGACAGACAGAGACTGAGAAAGAGGGAGAAGGAAGATCAGAGTCTGGTATTGTACAGAAGACGTAAACCCGAATGCCACATTATTTTTTATTAATTTAAGAACCAGCTGGCCTCAGCTGACTGTGACTCATTATAGTTTGTTATAGTCCCCGTTTAGCCGTCTGGAAAGTGCCGGCCACAGCACTCATCAGGAATTATTTGTCCTAATGGGAAACGTTTTACATGTGATGTTGGGCGCCTGCTAGTTTACACCCCAGCAACGCTTCCTGATCGTTTGTATGCGTTAGGGACTTGCCTAAGCTAAGAGGCTAGGAATTAGCCTATTTCTATTCTGAAGGGTCACTGCCTTTCAGTCCTGCTAAACAATAATCATGTTCTCGGTCTCACAACACAGTATGTTAATTAAAACACAGCTGCTTGTTGCTCAATACTTTTACACATGCTTGATTAATAAAGTGCCTTTCTATCTTGTAGTCTATCTCTCAAGTTCAGAGTCGCCAAGCCGTTAAGCAGACAGAACTCTTAACAAGAGAGGAGGGGGGTGGCAGTAATGTAACATGTTAAGGCCTTTGAAACATAGGATCACTGATGGATTTTTTGTCACTCTCCATCTCTTGCATTTTATTTTCCTCCTCCATCTTCTGGACTGTGGCGTAGCTGTGGGCTTTTTTGTGAGCACAAGCTGGGGATGCTTCGCTGCCCACTCAGGGTGTCTCATGAACACGCAGTGAATTAATCAGCTTGGGTTCTCACTCGACCTGTCTCCGCAGCATTGAGTCGTGCCTAACCACCAACACACACATACACACACACACACACATACACACACACACACATACATACATACATACATACATACATACATACACGCACACATACACGCACACCGGCTTCATCCATTGCAGCACACCTCTTATGTGCTAATAGGAAGCCGTTAGGTAACCACCTGAAGTCTGCACACGTCTACGCACATACCTTTAGAATATATGTCATCTCTCTCATAGACACACACATTCACCCCACATGCAAATGACTTTATCTAGTTACTGAAAAGGCAATGAATGTCTCACTGAAATTACTGATGCACTTAAGCACTCGGCGCAGTGCTGCAGATAATTGGTTCAATCTGCAGTGAAAGTTTTTCCTCCTCTTTGAAAAGTTTTGCCCAGTCTGGCTTGTCTGGCTTTTCTCTTTTTGCACCGTCACGTGATGGCAGCCCACCCGTTCCTCGGTGCTCTAGAGAAAACGGCGTGCTGGAGAAGACGGTGTGCCGCTGCACTGCCGGTGGTGGTCTGAGGGCCTCTGGTTGGTGTTAAGGGAACCTGAACCAGACCCCATGAATTGCATTTCCCTTCCCCCACCCCAAGGACACTGAATTTACAGTGCTGGATGCTGGACCACTTGGTAATTGGTGTCTCATCTCATTACGCTCTGTGGATGGGTGTGAGGGTAAAGGGCCACTTTTACTGACCCCATGGGTCATTGCCAGTACACACACAAGGGCCCCTCCCCTCCACCAAAGTCCCCCCACATGACACATGTGTGCATTGCAATTAGCTGCATGATCAGGGCTGATGCACAGGCCTCCTCTTTCATGAACACAAGCGCAGAATAACATCATGCAATATAATTTGGTTCACATTTGGTATCAGCCTCATATATATATATATGGGTAAAGGGAACCATATTTTATTTGTTTTATTTATATTATATTTGGATGTGCTCATGGATAGAAACCCCAGACTGGTTTAATGGAAGGTGTCTCATTTTTTTACTTTGTGATGATGGCTGTTAAAGTGACTACATTATTTTTGTAAGCCCGGATTGCCTTGTTATTGCTGAAGAAATAGACAGCTTACATGCCTTGAGACTTAATCATTATTGATCTAGACAAGCAAGGTTGACATCTTTGTATTAATATCATAATGACAGTTGGCCTTGCAGACAATTTTCACTCCTTCCTAGTTTACAATATGTGCAATCTGGAACCCTTATCTAGCATCAACACATCCATCCATCATAATGTACGCAGGGCTCTTTAAGAAAGTTGGTGCAATTTTCCTCTGCAGAATGACCTTCCGTGCTGCCTGCCTGACTGATTAAAAAGAGAGAGATAAAGAGAGGAAGAAGCAGGAGGAATAAAGCTCAATCCCTTTGATGTCATTTTAAAGTTGACCAGAAATTATTCGCAACAAAGCATGCTTAGGAAGAATGAACCTCAAGGCAAAAGTTTACTTACTCTAGTTAATTGCATTCCTCATATTTAAAAGACAGCACGATTTACTTGGAATTTTCTGCTGTGGCTTCAGAATATGCAGCATTGTTGTCGTGCTCAACACACATTCTGGAGCTGAATCCTAGCCACTGGCTAATGGCAGATAGCTGGAGCAAAATGGCAGTTGTTTTATATTGATCCCCCGACGTAAATCCTGCCGTAGTGCACCAAGATGGGAGTTAATTATGAGCTGAGTGTGATGTGCATTGACAATCCCCCTTCTTTTTTTTTCACCCGAGCACTCTCCAGGCGAACAAAACAACTCGAACCAATGCGGGCTCAGCTGAGGACCCCAGTGGAAAACACTTTGGCTTCAAGGCCAGCTTCCAGACCACACGGCACAGCGAGGTGATTCCACCTGAGCTCAGCTAATTGGTTAAAGGCCCTGAAAAAAAAAGGACAGGGAGGGCAGAGGGCAGCTCAAGCCACTCCACAGTGAACTGGCCTCAACCCCACGGACTGGACAGGGGCCACATTCATCTGATATTGAAATGCTCCTGGTCAAAGTTCACCCGCCTTGTTTTGCCGTTATTCAATTAATTTCACTACCCAGAGCTTATGGAGGGGTGTTTGTAAAGATGTGTGCATTTGATGTATGGTGGATGGCTATGTTTACCTTCAAGCACCTATCTTGTGTTTGATTTGTTTATGATTACTTGCCGTTCTGGTATTGAAGTGTTGTTTGCATGCTTGGCTTTTTTTTCGACAGGCTTGCCAGTAGGTGTATGTATTAGCATTAAATAAATGAAATGTAGATATATGCAGATCGATTCTGCTACTCTTGCTTGAAGCGAGGCTCTCCCTCACCCTCGTGCCATGCTACCACCTCACCATGGGCACAGGTGTATGAAAGTTTTAAGGTCAGAGGCCTGGACATTTTATCATCTCCAAAACCCGTGGAAAAGTCTTAAAATATTCCTAATATGTTTACCTTCATACACCTATCCCATATTTTATTATTTTATGACTACTTGGCCTTGTGTTGAAAGTATTAGATTGTGTGCTTGGCTCATGTTTTGTCTAGCTTGTCAGTAGGCGTAGCATTGACTAGATGCCATGTAAGTGTGGCTGTACATATCCATTTGTGGTCCTGTAAAGTTTGGCACTTGGGGTGCTATCATGTGTTATCTCCAGCTCCTGATTTATGATGTGGGCTGAGCTGTTGACATTGATGCCAAGCTGCGGTCAGAAAAGAGGCTGTGATTTCTTTGTAGAGGGCATCTAGGGACTGAAACACCAGCCTGTCCCTGGCCACACAGTGCACCCATGTGTGTGTGTGTGTGTGTTTATTTGTGTTTGAGTGTGTATATTTATTTGTGTGTGTGTGTGTGTGTATGCGTCTATTTGTGTGTGTGTTTGTGCGCGCGTGCATGACTGCGGATCCGACATGTTTGAGTGTGTGTCGAGGCGTGCACACACGCGTGCCGTTCGTTGGACTGTGACTGGGCAGCGAGACAATGAGAAACGTGACCTCCCCGCCTTGAACTCTCCGCTGTACATCAAACATGGACCGCTCCTAAAAGCCCTCGTGTTGCCTACTACGCTAGATTAAACACATGGCCAGAGGAATAATATGCTAGTGGGTGCACTTGTCTACAGGCTGTAGATCTTTCCACAGGGCCACTGCCAAGGTTAGCCATTGTGACATGTCACACCTCCCCTTGGCCAGCACAGAGGACATCCCATGGGGCTGGCCTGTCCTCGGTCCCGTCAGCAATGTACTGTAAGCTGCTTTTTTAAGGTGCTTTTGTTTGGGGTATAATTACAGTCAGTGTTTGTCCATAACGCACATCGCATCCAGGAGGTTAGGAAAACAAAAAGCTCAGATTTCAAGCTCCGGGCAAAATCTAATGCTCACATTTTACCGCAGGAGCGATGATTAACTACCATTCCCCTCGGTGTGAACAGGCACAATATTGCACCTCGCTTGCCGTGGGTAGGCTCCACTTCACCAGCATAGCGACGAGGAGCTTTAATTCTGATCCCGGACCTGCGCAGCATAGGTAATGAAGTAATGTGTAATGCGTTTTATCCAGTTATCCATTAGTGCATTCACATTGACCATTAATATGCTTACCGCGGGAGCTTTTGGCTTATAAGCCAAGTAAAAGAATGAATGAAGAGATGGGAATGTAATTATTCTAATTGTTTACTCCCCTCGCTTAGTCTCTCCTAAGCAGAACGGCAGGACTTTTGCACATTAATCTGTGTTCCCACTGCTGCAGTCGAAAGCACGCTGCATTCCTCTAACAGCTACCCCCAAGCTCAAGACTCTTTGCTAACTTGAGAGAGGGCTTTTGGAGGTGGGTGTTTTCGGGCTCTGTTGTGTGGGCCTGCTGGACTGGACGAGATTTGCGTTTAGTTTCGGTCTCGCTGGGAGGAAGTGCAGGGGTGACATCAGTGCTCTGTGTTTAGCACAAAGGCTTTTGTCTGTTATGGATTAGCGAGTTCTCCAAGTGTGTATAATCCAGGATATGCAGATCGATTCTGTAATTCCTGCTGGCGGCCTAGCGCCATGGGCACCGTTTATGAAAGTTCAGAGGTCAGAGCCCCTTTTGTATCTTTAAAGACCCTCAAAAATATAAAACCCCTCAAATATCTCGACACCCTTCTTATGGGTCAAAAAGTAGGCCGAAGGACTGATAGGTATGACGATCCCGCACTCTCTGGATTTCTAGGTCAGTGGTGGTGAGAGCAGATACGCATCCGTAACAGCAAGGACAGGCTTGAGAGCTGGGAAGAGGGGTCAAGTGTTATCACCACTGAGAGAACAGAACCGCAGCCCTTGGGCGGTGCAGGGTGCCTTTGAACTCCCATGACCTGCAAATTAGCACCCAAAGGTTTATCTGATCTGTTGTTGTGAGATGGTTCTGGGGGACAATTTTGCAGTTATCTGGGGTTAAATGTGGAGATTAGTTGTTTAATTAGATTTGATGTAACCAATTTATTTTTCTTTCCTTTTTTCCTTTCCTTAATTCTTTTAGTGCTGGGCGATATGTAGCAAAAAAGGCGTTTGGAACATTTTATATAGATTTTTGCAAATTATGTTTTTTCACTTCTTCAGACCCTATAGTTTGCAAAATTACCTGTTTCCAATTTTTTCCCGGACTGCACAGGTCCCAAATCCAACATGGCGGATATATCACCACAAATTGCAAATAATCGCCTTTTTAAACATTTTAAATGGATATATGTTAGGTATTATCATTATATACATATATTTACTAATAAAATTGAATGGCTTAGGTAATAAATATGAGCATGGGGGACATGAGATGTCATGATTATCAACCAGTGATTAGTGTAACCACCATTATGCTATTTATTGGCATACCCGGAAAAACACATTGACTGATTAAAAGTTTCCTTCACATAACCTAATAATCATTTGAATTAAAGTAATGTTCTGCACTCACCACAATAGATTAGATTAGATTAGATTCAACTTCATTGTCATTGCAGAGTACAAATATGAAGACAATGAAATGTGGTTTGCGTCTAACCAGAAGTGCAAAAAAGGAGAAAAGTGCAATTTGATAAACAAAGTATAGACAGGTGGTGCATAGACAGGTCAAGAAATGTAATGCAGTGTAGACAGTAGTATACAGTTCATTTATATAAGGTAGAGAGGTTTAGAGTAATATAAATATGTGCAGTGTATATTAGCAGTTACCTTATAAGAGCAGAATAAATATGCCTATGTAATGTGAACAATGTATAAACAACATACATTGGGGGGGGGGGGGGGGGGGGGGGGTGTCTGCCTCCTTGTTGTCCCTGTCAAGGTTGCTATGGTCGTGGACACCTCAACAGGCACAGGCAAGGAGGCATTGGGCGGGGGTGGGGGGGGCTTTGTAGGTTGGTTGTCACCGGGATGCAGAGCTAGAGTTCAGCTGCAGGAAAGCCTGCTGTGAACCTGCTGTGCGCCTTATGCAAGCATCACTTGCCCTGGATGGCCTCAATGGAGGGGAGTGAGGAACCGGTGATGCATTGGGCAGTTTTCATCACCCTCTGCAATGCCTTTCGGTCATGGGCAGAGCAGTTGCCATACCAAACTGTGACACAGTTGGTAAGGATACGCTTGATGGTGCAGGGGTAGAAGTTCACCAGGATCTGAGGAGATGGTGGACCTTCTTTAGCCTCCTCAGATAGAAGAGACGCTGGTAAGCCTTCTTGATCAGGGTAGAGGTGTTGAGGGTCCAAGAGAGGTCCTCAGAGATGTGGAGACCCAGAAATCTGAAGCTGGTGATACACTCCACTTCAGTCCCATTGATGAGAATGGGGGTGTGTGCTATCTTAATAATAGCTCAATAATAAACAGGACTTGCAGGAAATTGTGGGAACATATGAATTTGTTGATTATATGCAAGCCTAATGCTGCCCACTACAGCTAAGTCTGCCTTCATCCATGAATTGTGACTGGTTTCAGAAACAGCATCATCTGAACAATCTACAGAGAGTAGCTCAGTGCAATTAACACACACATTGGATAGCATCTTAATAGATGGCATGGCTGTTGTGCAGGAGATGGTTGTCAGGAAAAGTGACAAACTGTTGCTAAGATCTTTGAAAATGTTGAAAGTAAGGCACGAGGCTACAATGACATATAGGCTACTTATTATTTAACAACTATACCATCACAAACTCCATGAAAGACAGGACAAAACAGGTCCATACAATAGGAAAAGCACATGATAAGGGATACAAAATACAAGACTACACCAATCAAAGACTTTAAAGCTTTCCTGGGATCGAAGGAAACCAAAACCAACCTCGTCCTCTACCTTGCTCATAAAGCTGTTGAACTATCAGCTAAAGCCCTTCGGTGGAACTCAGGAACTAGAGAAATCTAATCCCTATGATTGCCCTACCATCGCCTATTGCTGTCCGCATGCTCAGATTCCTGCCCGCGCAGCCTAGAGACCCACTACTTGCCCGATGACAACTCCTAATCCCTATGGACAATTCATCCCCTACACTGGACTATTTGAACTTAACACTAAATAGGATTCATGCATTATCATACTGGTTATGTAACCATCTAACCACTTTGTAACATATACCTCAGGTGGCTCTAAATACCATGTTCTATTCTCTTTATATAGACCTTACTGTCCTGTAACTGACCCCAGGCAGATGGGTCAGGCCCTTGAGTCGTGGATCTGCTTGAGGTTTCATCCTATATGTTTCTCTAATTCTTGGGAGTTTTTCCTCGCCCCTGTTACTCATGGGCTCTGTCTGAATATTTAACACTCTGTAAAGCGCCATGAGACATGGGTTACGTTTTGACGCTTTATACGTGAAATTAAGTTGAAATTGAAATTCTGAGAGCACACAGGCAAGCAAATGTTTGGCCACAAGATACAGTGCCTGCTCCAAAGATTCTTGACTCACTGGGATGGAGGCAAATTGTTGATGGGCAATGGGCTCCTGTTCTGTCAAAACTTCCACCAGCACCAGAGGCTGTTGTGGAGCTTGTGAAGTGCTGTTGTCTTGCCAGCCAATGCAGTATAGGTGTTCTTGCAAGAGTAACAACTTACCATTCACACAACTTAAGACAGTGACAGTGGTGAGGATAAATACTTGAGTGACAATGACAATGTTTTGTTGAACTCTTCAATAATGAAACAAGATGCAGATTTTTTTATTTTTTTTTCTATTTTTTCCATTTTTTCTCCAAATTTCTTGGCAAATGATGCAATTCATATTTTGTAAATAGTCTGTATCTCACTTGTCTATATTTATCAAAAAATTTGACCACTTTAACCCTTTATATTATTTTTCTGCATATATCTGCCATCTTGAATTTTGGCACTGAAAATTAAGAAAAAAATTGGAAACAGGTTGTTTTGTATTCAATGGGGTCCTAGCAAGTAAAAAATCACCAGTTGCAAAAATCTATATGAACCGTTCCTAAAATGACACGATTCCCCATACTATTTCTTCCGTGCTACAAAAATCCTGTACTTAATTATATTATCTTGTTTAAAATTGTTTTTTGCATGCATGCATGAGTCTGTGTATGCGTGTGTGTATCTATCTGCTGTGTACCGGTACTTAGAGTGCATCTGGTGTGGACCGACCAAAACTGGCCATTAATATGCAATTCTGCACTCTGCACCCAACACGCAGCCCCTAAACCTCTTTGTACCAACTTAATTAGGGGGTTGAAATCAATGCTGCATCACATTAAATAAAAACACAAAGGGTGGAGGCAGACTGTGTGATACAGTTAATTACAGGCTTCTGTGTGGTAGAATAACTGCTTTATGCTCCCAGCTCTCTCTGTTACCTCCGTAACCACACCAACCCAACGCCCTCACACTTCGATCCCAAAAAATCCAACTGTCCTGATTTGCTGTGCTTTTATGTTGAGAAATTACTACTTTCTTCTTGGGCCAAGCAACAAAATGGCCTTCTCTGATTATAGGAGGCAGGCACTGGATTGCAGTTTGATGGCGAGGAACTAACGTTTATGACCAGTTATCACCAGTGCTGTGCTTGTGTTATTTGTTCATTTTAATTTTGCTGCCCTACGTGTGGTTAAAGTGTCACAGAGGGGCAGGTTATTTAGGACTGTGAAGCATATAGATTGTAAATGGTGATGAATCATAAAGCAGAGATACATTTTAGCTCTACCATACATTTTCCCTCCATGCACAGCGCATCAGAGCCAAATTCCCATGGACGTTTAAGAGAATTTGTTCCACTATGTTTTTATGAAGATTGCTGACGGGAGCAGTTCAAACAGACAGCAAAGGGGGAAAAAAACACAAAAAGAGACAAATGAATCTGAGTGGCCATCCACGAGTGGCTGTGCTTTCAGAGCATTTGCATGCAGAGGCCATCGCTGCCGTCTTGCATCTGGTTATATCATTCAGAGTGCTCTCTTGTCACAGAGAGGCCTGATAGTTTACTTGTCCTTACAAAAATTACCCTGGACTCAGGCCAAGTGCACTGAGAACGCAAGGCCTAGCCGCGACTCGTCCCCTCTCTCCGAATGGGAACACTGTCAGAATGTGCTGACAAGGTCTTGCAGGCAATGAGCCCTGGTGACTATTGGATAATGGGAATGCTCCGAGCCTCAGCCCAACAGGTAGCTCCCTCACAGGCTAGCTGACAACGCGGTGACCCGTCTGACCCCAGCAGGTTGAGTGCGTTGAACCAGAACATTTTGCAATGGATATCCCAATGATCGTCATGGGCATGTGTGTGTGTGTGTGTGTGTGTGTGTGAGAGAGAGAGAGAGTGTGTGTGTGTGTGAGAGTGAGTGTATGTGAGAGAGAAAGAGAGTCTGTGTGTGTGTGTGCGTTGTGCATGTTTGTGCATGCATGCATGTGTTTGTGTGGTGCGGTGCGTGTGTGGCACGCTTAGGCAGATCGGATTGTGGATTAATATACAATCATTGTACGCCCTGCAGGGACACGGGAGGTTCATTTTGAGTCCCACTAATTTTCAGCAAATGCATGGGAAATTGAATTGGCAATTTTCCAGCAACAATAGCAGCAGCAGCAACAGCGGTAGCGTCTGCAATAGAGAGGGCAGAAGCCCAAGCTCTAATTCAGATGTAGAGTTGTGGGGGGAATAGAGACATAAGAGAGTGCCCCCCCCCCCCCACACACACACTCTCTCTCTCTCTCACACACCTCTCCCCCAGGCCCATCTCACCACAGTCTCGGACACGCCGCCATGATTATTGCCTGACCCTGCGCTCAGACTCCAGCCTCAGTCGCTCCGCCGAGCATTTGAACTTTGCTCCGGGAGGCGTACGGGAGACAGGGAGGAAGAGAGAGAGAGAGAAAGAAAGATAGAAATAAAAGGAGAGAAAGAGGAGAGAAGAGGGGAGAGGCTCTGTGGGAAGATGTACGTGGACTTTCTAAGCGCTGCCCTGCTCTCATTGCCTGATTAATGGACGCCCCCACTGGGCTCTCCAGGGACTTGTCTGAGCCAGACCTCCCTCTTTGATGACTCTGCATGGTGCAGGCTAGAGACTCTGAGGACTTTTAATGTGTGTGTGTGTGCTTGTGCATGTGTGTGTGTGTGTGTGTGTGTGCTTGTGCATGTATGTGTGTATGTGTATGTGTGCTTGTGCATGTGTGTATGTGTATATGTTTCCATGTTTCTGTGTAGTTTGGGAAGTGGGGGGGGGCATTCTGCTCTGCAGGGGGGCAGAATACATAACATGTGTATATAGATTGATTTTGTGTCTTCCAAGGTTTCCATGTATGCATGTAAATCTGACTGTATGTCTTGGTGTTTCTGTGTATGTGTGTATCTTGTGTGTGGGCCTATGTAAAGTGTGAACATACACTTGAGTGTGTATGAGTGTGTGTTTATGTGTGTGTATATGTGTGTGGGTGGCTGTGTGAGTTTGCATTTATGTGTGTATCGTGCATGCTGGAGTAGACACAGCACATGCCCTACGAGCAGCTTGGTTCAGGACCAACGCAAGCATACACACACCACTGACACATTGTTCAGTGAGTGGAAACTCGCAAGGCGCCGTGAACCACTTCTCAGGCAGCCCCCTCCAACACTGCTCATAGAAAAGCCTCCGTGTCTCAAACGGCATGCCTGCACTATTGATTTGTTCTCTGCATCTCCGTGATGCATCCAGTTGGTGTAGCAGATCTTTTCCGAAAATCGGCTAAGCAAGAGATGTGTTAGGGGGAAGGGTGGGATGGGGTAGGCGTCGGGGATAGAAAGGAGCTAGTTGCAGGGGTGGTTTAGGCTAGACCTCCTGGATTGTTCTTAGCATGGAGAAAACAATGATATAAACAGACAGGAAAGTAAAGGGAAAAAAACCACCAGCAAGTGAGTTTCCTTTTGGGTCAAAGTGGCCACAGACAAAGAGAACAAATCAATAGAATATATGCATGAAGGCGAGGCAAAGGAACACACAAACTTCTTTAAAAAAAAATAACAAAAAGTCAGACACAGAGCTGTGTGCGCTTCCAAACAAAGGCATGACTTCTCTCGGAGTCTGTGTTGAAAGAGAGGACGAGAGATTGTTGCGGGACTTTGGAGGCCGTCGTCTGCATCAGGAATGGCCTCTCTGGGCCTGTGCCCAGTGCTCTCCTGCCATCGTCTTGTTTCTCGTGTGTACTCTCATGATGAGGTGCTGCTCCATAAATCAGAGTGGGACTGCTGGAGAACCGCAAGCCCCCCCCCCCCTTTCCCCCTTTCCTACATATGCATGCCTGCTCTGATTTACTTGAGGTTAAGTGGCCATATCTTTTTACTCACAAACTTTGCTAAATCACCAGATTGACCTCTGTGGAGGAGAGGACATGCCAAGTGCATTTCATGCATCTTATGTTGCCTATGTTTATCACTAGCTGCTAATATCCAACCTTCTCATCTCAGAGGTAGAGCACAGTCATGGGCTTTGCAACATTTGTACAGTACATGAATTCGAACCCACTGCCTTTATATCAACAATCTTAATTTTCAGTATAGCTCAGTATAGAAACACAGTACAATAATAAAACAATACCTGGTCTGTGACATCTCCTTCTGTGTCATTGGTCGCTTGAGCAGAAACAGGCCCAACACCAGAACACTCGCTCACAAGGGGCCCTATTATAGCTAAGTCTAAAGCGCATGGTCACTGGCGAATAGTTTAAACAAATTTCGGGGTTTGTCTAATCCATGTTGGGTGTGGTTTAGTTATGAAACGTCCGGTGCACGGCGCAAGAAGGTGGGCCTTATGTTTCATAATCAGTCATGGGTGTGTTTTGGGCATCATTTAAACATAATTTAAACCAATGAGAACTACATTTGTAATTTCCTTCAACTGCGCGGAGTGCAACTTCAAATTGTGCATCGGTATTTTGACAGTCAGTGGCGCATTTGAAGGAATCTGCTTGCATGCGAGACTGTATGGAACAGTTCATTGGCAAAGTGAAACTAACTCCACCGTGTTGTCAGTCAATGACAAAACAGTTATACACAGTTAGTTACTTTCACTATTGACTGACAATGGGTTGCCATCGAAAACATAGGCTGGAAAAAGCAACACTTACCCTAATAATCTTTAAATGACTGAATAAAACAATGTTTATCCTGCAGAGGAGTTGCTTATATCTTGTGACAGTGCGTCTTCTGTGCTCTCGCCTAATCACTTTTAACCGTCATTACCAATTTGCAAATGATGGTGAATAACTACTCATTGTGAGATGTATTTTGTAATATCTTTATTCTAATTATGTTTCCCATTGTAGCCCAATCATGTAATTTGTAATGTTTTGCATGGACGTGCGCTGGTGCGCATTCATGGATGATAGAAGGATGGTGCCTTGTGCAAATAACATATAAACAACTCGCCATGGACTTCTGACCAGGTTTCTCTTGGTCAGTGGCGCAATGCGTTTTAGGTTGTGTACGATAGCGTTTTTAGACAACTTGCCAGATCTCCTCCTTAGGTTGTTAATTGCCACACCCCCTGGCACGTTGTTTAATATAAGAGGCGTGTGAAATACAAATTTAACTTTGCGCCAGGAAAATAACTAGCTTTCCACCACACGCCAGGTTGCAAAATAGGGCCCAAGGTCTCATACATACATGTATACACACATCCACACACTCACTCAGGCATACAAGGTGATTCCATCTCGTAACATGCCGGAGCACTTTAGCAGCAGGTCCCACAGGTCTACCATGTGTACTTACGCAAGGAAGCACCACCTTCATTGTTATTGTTCCCCACACAGTCTGAATGGCACACAGGATAGGAGGTGAGGTGTAAGCAAGAGTGGATAAAAAAGGCAGTGGGTTCCAATTCATGTTTGACTTGATTTCAGATACGAACAATCTTGCAAGACCTTTGATATAATGCCATAAAATAAAGTACTTTATAATAAGTGTAGAAATTGTTAAATAGACTAAGATAGAGTTTTCTTTGCCATCAGGTATCAATTGCTGGTTGGAAAGTCGTGCTCCTTGATTGTAGATTAGGTGATGGGTCACTGATGTCCAGTGTGTCTGTGCCACTAAAGAAGCATAATCTGTAACATTCTTGTATCTATAAATCCTGCATCTACTGTATAACATTCCTGTAACATTTTGCACACAGAAGTTACAAATAAGCAAACCATATTAGGGAGCAGTGTGGAAATCCAGCACAATGAGATCGGTTGTTCTTCTAATGGTCATACTGGGAAGAGGGACTGGAGAGAGATATGAGAGAGAGAGAGGAGACAGAGAGAGAGATGGCTGTTCATCTGGTCTCTTTTTTGTCACAGGCTCTAGCTAGATGTATAGTTGCATAATGTCACTTGATGGTTCTTTAGTCTTTAACACACAAGGCCACAAGGCCACATACGTACAGTGAGCACTTGAGAAATCAGATCTTAGTGACTATCTATACTCCAAAACACTCTCATGTTGAGTGCTATTTGTGTTTTCACTGATATCCTTGCATTACAAAATGGATTGCATTTGTCAATCATCTTGTTTTGTGTCAGCTCCTTTTTCATTCAAAAAAATGAGCTAGCAGTGGTTAATTTTCCTCTCTCCCTCCTCAAAGTCTCTGATAAATTGCAGGTCAGCTGGTGAGGAGTCCGGGAGTCCTCTGACTATAACAAGATTATTCTCTGCCACTTTTGTGCCTTCCTCAGCTCCATTGTTAGGTGAGGGATGGAGCACGCCTTTTTCTCTTGCGTGTGTCTGTGTGTGTGTGTGTGTGCGTGTGTGTTGGAAAAGGATAGAGGCTGGGGGATTTGCATTTTTAAACATAGTTCTTGGCAGGTCATACGCATTCTTAAACAGCAGCCGTGACATGTCTGAGAACTGAGTTGGAGGAAAGTTAGTTTTTGTGTTGAAATGGAGAGACCGGATGGGAGGCTGTGGAAGAGTTTGGGAGGGTGGGGGGGGGGGGGTAAATGAGAGGGAGAGCCAGAGAAAGGATGAGAAAAGGACCCATACACAGAGTGTGAAGACATAGAGAAAGAGATAGAATAAGAGAGAACACAGGGAAGAGGTGGAGAGGGGGAAGAAGACACTGAAAGCAAAGAAGGGGAAAAGTGATAAGAGAGAGGGAGGGGAAGAAAGTGAGAAAGATAAAAAGGAGAGGAGGAGAGTGAGAGGAGGAGAGCGCAAGAGAGTGGGGAGCTCTCTGCTCCTGAGGGTTGAGCTGATCGGTGGGTCTGGATGACGCTCAGGGCTCAGCTCGCCGGGATCAGAGGAGATTATGGCAGAAATGCAGCCGACGCCATTCGTTTATTTATGTTTTGCTGAATAGTAATGGGATGATTTGCAGCATTACACGTGCCAGAGGGTGGCTGCGAGCTGCACCACACAGCCCCTGTGAAGGTTTAAAACAAACAACCAGACGCTGCCCCTGGTGCAGTCAGCACACACACACACACACACACACACACACACACACACACAGATACAAACAAACACTTAAACGAAGACATTATTCACTGACAAACACGCACGCACATTCACATGAACATACACACACACATGGATGCGCATAATCATGCATAATATCTATGCATATGGGTATGGATGGATGCATGTTTGGCCACACTGAATGCACAAGCATGTTTATGATATGCAGATGGCCAGTACATGATTCACATGTGAGTCACATAAATCAACAAATTGTGGAAATGCTACAAAACCCCTTCACCAGTAAAACTTAACTTCTAAGATCTGGTCATTAACAGGTCATGGTAGATGCCATGCAGTACCTTTCCTGTTTTTATTCATTATGACAGTTCATGTCTGATGATGTAATGGCATCATGTAACCATTACCTGGATTTGACATGACAGTTGTCAAAATGTTAGATAGCTTCCTGTGTCACATACTTTCAGGCTGTCATTGCATCAAACATTATGAGAGCTGTCACAACAATTACCGGTAACAATGACATGATCATGTCAGTGGAAATAATCTGTCATGAAAATGGTTGACAGGTTATGGAATTGTCCGTGGCATGTAGATGCCATTGTTCTATCATCGTCTCATGACACAGGGCTTAAGTCAAGTGCCACACATGCTCAAACACATACTTAAACTATGTTGGAAGTCACTAGCATCTCTTAACGTCAAAAGCTAAATTGCTCGTGTGTAAACTTGACTGAAAAACAGATGGTGCACTGGAAGAGGATCTTTAGCAGTCTTCAGCAGTCATCAACAGTCGTTAGCAGTCTGTAGCAGGTTTTACTTGTGGTTGGGGCAAATGGAATGATGTCTAGACCTCAGGAGGTAGACCACATGGCCTGTCTCACTACCCCATAGGAAATTTGAATTATAATAGAGGAAATAACTCAATCAAACATCCGCAAAGGTCAAAGTGATGACCTATTTGTGGTGGGTGTGTGATAGAACAGTTTGTCAGAGTCTTAACCACTGCTTTAGTTTGACCTACTTTGGCTTTTGTGGTATATTCAGCACAGTCATAAATATTCATGAGCAGTTTTGACATAGCCGTTCTGTATGTGTTGCAGCGTGCATTACTCTGAGAAGTTCCTCAGAGGCAAAGTTACGGCATGCCTTATGCATAGCCACGTCATTACCTTAGTTACTCTTGGATTTCATGTGACTTCCTGACTCCCTCATTCTCTAGATTTGCAGTATGTTCTGGTAAGTGTGAAATATTGCACATATATTATAGTTTTCTCATGGTAATCATGAATCTGCCTTTTGAGTTCGCTTCATTGTCTGCATTGGAGAACTCCCAGTGGAGAACTCCAGTCCACAGTCTGCTGCCAAATGGAATATTCAACATGAGAACGTTCTCGCACTATCAGTGAAGAATCATAAAATCAATACTGTGTTAACATTCAAATCAGAGTCACGACAATCCAACATGATCTCTAGGCTTCCGCCCACAGCGCATTTAAGTTTGCAATTAATTATTGTGTCAATACATGATTTTTATTATATGCTGTCAGATGGCACTTACATGAGTGGAGCGATATCCGTGTGTTAAGCAGTGGCACTGTCTTGCTGTGGAACATCTTCTCCTATGTACTGTATGTCATGGCGGGCCACTCATAAAGTTCAATAAGGACGTTACACTCGCATTGCTCACAAAGGTAGCTGCTGCTTCTCCAATTTGCTCTCCCAACCCTTAGTTCTCTCTGACTTTAGATCCACTCGGCTTAGCGGAGTAATTTAATCAGCTAATTATCTTGGAGGAATTTGGGGTGCGATATTGAGAGTGGTTGCCTAAGGAAGGCAGCAGAGCTTTAGGCAGTGGCAGCAACAACAGAAACCCCCGAAAAAAATAGGCAAAGACTAAGTGCAATGTCAAGGACAAACGGATTGGTTTCCACACAGAGCCGAAGTTTATTAGATTACGTGGTGAGGAGTCCTGCTCTGACATGTGAAATGAGGCTGGAGCCAGCGAATGCCTAAAAAACAAATCCATATTTCGCTGCAGGGCCCTCTGTGCCTCTCCCCCGAAACCAACTTTAATGTCTTTAAATATCGAAACCTCATTACTTTCTTGTCAAAGACGGGCACTGAATCGGAGCCAGCACAAGAGCAATGGTCAGGGCCTGGGCAGGCCGGGGCGGCTGGCGGCAGGGGCTGCCCGTGAATGCACTCCCAGGATTATCTCGGGGTGAAAGGCCCGCACAACTCCACACAAGTGAATTAATAGTGGTTAATACCTCTCAATTGTGTTAGCTCTGTGGACTGAATGGAGAGTGAACGGCAGTGCAGAAAAAGCCCTCACAAACATTCAATACGGGCCTTTGATACCACGCGGCGATGATCAATACCTTACAATTGGGGGCTGATGAGTAGCTGTGTTTGTCTAGGCCCTGGAGCCGGGTGGGTGGAGAGTGGAGGGAGGTTGCGGATCAGGGGCATTACGTTCACGTTCACTCTCAGCTGGGGCAGAGCCCCTAGCGCACGCAGGGAGGGGTTGTTTTCTTCCTCAGACCGACTTGCACTCTCCATCACACCCTCTAAAAGACAAGCTGCGGAATAATCTGGAAAAGGTGAGAGGCAGTGAGCTGTTCCAATCGAGAGAGAGAAAGAGAGAGAGAGAGAGAGAGAGAGAGAGAGAGAGAGAGAGAGAAGAGCACAGAGGCGTATGGCAGGGGCTCAGCAGCCCAGAAAAGCTTCATCAGAGGCCCCATTTGGAAATGCCAGTCTCCTCGGCTGCCGGATGGACACGGGAAATACAGGGGAGAGGGGGCTTTAATAAAGTCGGACAGGTTCAAGAGCCGCACGGCATCGGAGACAGCGGCAAGCTCCAGCAGCTGTGGAGGGATTGTTGAAGTGACCGGTGTGTCGACGCATTACGGCTCCTCTGTTGGGATCAACGGCGTGTGTGTGTGTGTGTGTGTGTGTGCGTGTGTGTGTGTGTGTGTGTCTGTGTCTGTGTGTGTGTGTGTGTGTGTGTGTGTGTGTGTGTGTGTGTGTGTGTGTGTGTGTGCGTATGCGTGTGTGTGTATGTTTATTGGAGGGGGTCCCCGGGGGGCTGCCTGCGGGAGTCAAAGGTGAGGCCCCTCGCCCTCCTCCAGGAAAAGAAAGCCAGGAGAAAAAAAAAGCCCAACTCCCCTGCTGGGGCCAATCTGAAAAGAACAGCATCAGCATGAAGAGACATGCGAGGGGAGGGGAGCGTGGGGAATTGGGGTGGGCATGTTCTGGGCTGCCTGGCGACTGCATGGAGTGGGCTCCAGGTGTGTGTCTGTGTCTCTATGTCGTTTTTTATGGCTACTCCCCTAGGGTGCTGAAATATTGGACTGTTCATATTTTTGGCGAGTGGGAGCCCGTTCTTATGCGCTCAGGCGTCGGGGTCCGTCAGCGGGATATGCAGTTGGTGCAGATGGTGGCTTTCGCAGGGCTGTCAGAGCTTTGGAACGGAGGGGGTTGTTTCTCATGTAATTCCGCTGGCCGGATCTGCATTTGGACACAGTGACACTGTACTCTGTAACCCACCCTCCTCATCTATCCCCAACCCCCGTCCCCCGTCCCCCCCTCTCCCTTCCCCCAGTAGATGAGGCCACTCTGCCCCGCTGCTAATGGAGCCGTGCCACTTGCGCATCAAGAGGAGGCAGTGGGCTTTGAAATAACGTGTATAAATCATGCATCCTGCGCCACAGCGCTGCCACAGAGCACTGAAGGCAGCAGCAGCAGCAGCCGGTTAAATATGCATGCTGTTGAACGTGCCCGTCTCGTGCCGCACATGGAAAGGGTGCACTGGGTAACGGAAAAAAAATGGCTTATTTGTTTCTCTTTCCACTATACTTGGGCACAATGGCGTTTGGTGATGAATTAAACTCTCATTGTCCCAGGGCGCGGGCTTAAGAGCCAGTGGCGGGAGCTTAAATGGCGGCGGCGCTGTCATTCATTTGTTCTCGCTCTGACAGTAATTGACACTGCACCTCATTGGCTGCACGTCGCCGTGCTTCCTGCTCCCACTGATCAGGGACTCGGTGAGTCATTCAGACTTGTGGATCGTCTAATCGGCCTGGGAGCCCCCTCAATGGCCATTATGGCCGGCACAACAATTGTGGATGGGGGGGGGGGGTAGTACAGCTGGCAGATCAGATCTCTGGGCATTGATTGTGTCAGGGCTGTGTTACTGATGGTATGGCATGCGTGGACAGCAATCATAGTGGAATGCTGAGGTTCCCGGGGAAGGACAGGCTGGCTCCGATTATGTCAGGGGTTTCACTCATTGCCAGTCCTTGTATGTCGCCCTGGGTGAATCCTCCCCCCCCCCCACCACCACTACCAAAAAACACTGTATCTTTGCGATGGTCATCGGGTCTCTACAGGGAGAGGTTTGACCCTCATAATCGTAGACCCAGCGTGACATCACTCCTCTGCTTGCTGTAAATGCTGTCCTGTTTTCTCTGGGTGCATCTCTGTCTTTCTATCTTGAGCACTGCTCTTTCTCTCCTACACTCATTCTTTACTTTCTCCTTTCTCTCTCTCTCTCTCTCTCTCTCTCTCACACACACACACACACACACACACACACACACACACACACACACACACACACACACACTCACACACACACACACACACTCACACACACACACACTCACACACACACACACACTCACACACACACTGTTTCCTTCTCCCTCCCCCGTCTCTTTCATATAAACTGAAATGTCTTCCCACCCTAGAGGTTAACATGTGGTTGTTTTTTTATGGCTGTCACCCCACGACTGTGGAAAGAACCCATGACATGTCATAACAGATGCTTTTCCATGCAGCCCTTTTGGTGGCTTGCATACTATAAAATTAAATGGTGCAATATGTTCTGTTCCATGCAAAAAAGCAAATGCACACATAGCCTGCAGTCAGTGTGTCTTTGGAGATACTCCTCCATCTTAAGATGATGAAATTGTGTAGACTGTTGCCTATACAATCTCTCTGGCATGACTTCATGCCTTGATTCATGCCATTCCAAATGTGTTTGCAATCTAGTGAATGCACGAGGAAGTGCATCAGCAGTATTTGTTTTATCTTTATTCATGAGTGATTCATGACAATAGAGCAGAATTGTGATTCCTTTAAGATTTGGGATACTGTGTTCTTCTCTGTGGGCACAAAGGGAATCGAGCTTGGTTGGAGGGAAAACAAAGGGAAAATTGGCAGATATACTTTCCTGTTGCTGTGTGCAACGAGGCCTCTGTGGCATAATAACAACTCATTTTCTTTCTGATGAAAAGGCTTGAATTAAAAACAATCTAAATATTATTTTCTCTAAAGCCTTGTATTTTGACGCACATCAAAGAATGCACAGGGGAAATTAAATCAGCTTAAAAAGGAAACAACATTTCTGATGGCTTTTTCAGAGCAGGCTGTGAGCGCTTCTAATAAACAGACCACCAGGATTATTTAAGGCCTGAAGTAAACATATTATATGAATCCCAAAAGTACAGACAAGATTGGAAAAGGGCATGTGCATTTTTCATACAATATGTTTGTTAGTTTAGGACCTGGTTGGTGTAAGAGGGACGTCAGAGGTTGTCTAGCTGCACTACATCTATCTGCTGCATGGTGAATAGGACATTTTCTGGTACAGCTGTCTGGGCTTGGGATCTATTGCGCTCACTGCTCTTTGTTAGATTGATTAGGTTCCACACATTTACTTTTAAAAAGTCTTTGGCAGACCGCAACTTCCCACAGAGCCATTGGTATTCAGGCTGCTGTGCACAATTGTTTTCAAAGCTCTAAAATTGCTTTAAGGCTTTCTCCCCCCCTTCTCCTTAAACTCTTGCCTAAAATTGACATGTTCTTTAGGAGTATTTTTCCCTGTTCAACATGCTCTCAGAGCCGCTCAGAGTAAATAAAGCCTTGGAAGTGTAACTAGAACAAAACAACAAATGATATGCTTGGCTAGAAACTGCAATTGCGTTGGCCTTTTCTTTCCGACGCATCTGGGTCTGGCAGCCTCTCGCTCATGGCTCGCTGCTCAGGAGAACACATGGCTTGAGACAGCAGCAAAGACCTCCACTGTCCGCGCGCACGGTTCGCCTTAGTGGAGAGCATTTCTTCCCCATCGCCTTGCATAAGCTGTATCGCTCAAGTGTGCGTCACTGATTTCCCATTCCAAACCAGATTTCTTTTTTCCTCAAGTTTGCCACTCTGACACAGATGTATGAGCAGACCAGAGAGGACAAGACAAAAGAGGAGGATGCCGAGAGCCATAGCTGAGGTCGCTCATCGGGAGGATCGAGAGCATTCCCGGTGGGCCGTTAATGTTAATGAGGCCGGTCTGAATACTGTGAACTTGATGTCATTTTTGAAGTTCATTTGCTTCGCACTTGCGGCCCTTCAGCAGCCTGGGCTGAGCAGTCAAAGCACCTCATTCACTGTTTCCCAAATTTTAGAAGCACTCACATAAACTGCGTGTTGCAACCAAGCCTACATTTGTAATTTAGGGGGGTAAATGAGCAGTAGTTCCTCCTCAAACTCCTGTGTGTTGAGCCAACGGAAGATGTGCGATACATTTTGGCCGAGCAGAGACACAGGAGAGAGAGCACACTGAAGAGAAGTGCACATTTACAGGGCTTGTCATTGTTGGCATGATGTGGTAGAATCTATCTTGCCTGAAGAAAAAAAGTGCAAGGGGTCATCATCAACAGTAAGTGCAAGGGGTCATCATCAACAGTAAGTGGTTGTTGAAGAAGCGGACTATTTAGCCTACGTTAACTATGAGCGTAGAAATAAATTGGCCTTAATTTGCGTTTGTGTTTTTTTTTTTTTTTCTCCTGAAGCAAAGATTCCACTCAGATGAGTAGCTAGGTAGCTACCAGTGTATTGAAGTTCACATTTAATAACAAACAGAAATGCTTCCATTTCCACTCTGGTCATCTTGTAAGAAGAAAGTCTGTACAAGTAGATTACTCTCCTTCCTTTGTGTCCATTGACAGTAGCTTGTGCTGCATTAAATTTGTACAGACCTCTCTTACCAAGATGGCAGCGACCAGAATGATAGTAACTACACTTTCAAAGGTAAAAACACTTCCGTTTGTCTTCCGTTTGAGACCCTCTCCATAGTAGCACAGATGTGTAATGATTGTGTTTTGAGCTTAGTTAATGACTTAAAAGAGGGATTCATTTTGACGTAGCGAAGCTGCCCCCAAAGACTGTATATGTATGCTATTTAGTTGTAAATGCATATTCTGGTCTCACTCAAAACTACTCTGATTGGCGTTGTTTTGGTCCTCTACAAATGTTTACACTTGTTATCATCTGAAAATAGACCTTAGGTTGTTCTTAGACTAGAGTTGTCCTTTAAGGTGTACTCATGACACATGACATCTTAGTCCCCTCATAGTAGGATTCTTTCCGCCGCTGGTACATTATTTATTGGCTGAGGTCATTTAAAAAGGGAAAGTTAATCTGCTTCCACAACATTATGTGACATTCTGTCTTTTATGGAGTGAAAATCAAGTGTTTCAAGTGAACCTCTTAGGAACTAGATTTTGCTATTGCAAATGTTTAGGCAAACCAACAATAAAAAGCTTGCACAGATGTGAAAATGGCTTAGAAAGAAAATATACAGTCCGGTGGACAGCCCATAGAGCCCCATTATGGACCTGGAAATGTTGAGTACACCAAAGTTTTATGATGGAAATATATAGTATAGGTTCCCAGCATGCAGAAACTGCCGGATGCTAATTTGCATATGTTGGGCAATTATAAGAGCTGCTTGGCCAAAATGGACAATGTTAGTATGTTTTTAGGGGTTACTGGAGATGCCGCGATTTTTGACCCACGGTTTGATACGAACCTCGATTTTTCTTTTTTTGGAAGGGGGGCTAGACATTTCAATAGCCTACCTTAGAATACCAGAGGATTACAATGTAATATATCTGTATTATTTTATATCCTGATATAAAAAGAGAGAATACTGAATGTCTGATATTTATGACAGCACACTTTATGCAGATTAGCCTATAGCTTAGGCCTACTATTTCTATTAAAACTCTACCAAATTCAGCTGTCTGGTTGAAGCCTGGAAATATTGTAAACAAAGTAGCATAGTCAAGTCAAGTCAAGTCGGCTTTATTGTCAATTTCTTTACATGCACTGGTCATGCAAAGAATTGAAATTTCGTTTCTTACTTTCCCATGCAGACATAGACATACTTTCAATACAGACATAGACATACTTTAGACATAGACATAGCCATAGACAATAAAAAAAATATATACAGACAGACCACATACAGACATTAAAGTGCGAGACTGAAATATAGAACATATATCAAAAAAATAGAGGTAGTTGTGTTGTATATTTACATAGTCCTAGCGTAACCTTCTGACAGAGTAGTAGTAGCAGCAGCATTGTGGAAGAGTGATAAATAACATTGATAACATTTACATGAAGTTTAAACTTGTGCTTGTGTGTACTGATTACTAATTTACATTGATATGCAGTCATTTCAAGTATATCAGGCTAGTTGGCTAGCTTATCCTAGTCTACTGATTGGACTGTTCAGTTTCCTCATGTGTGTTTAAGGTAATACTGTTCTCCTTGGGACAAGCCTTTTGGGAAACATTGGTATTGAGATGATCATTCAGTTCTCCCAGAATCCTCAGCGCAACATCGTGGGAATCTCAAGCACAGTCCAGCACGCTGGCGTTGCACAGCTCCCCCAACAAGCCATTGCCATCCTCGGCGCAGGCGTTCCCACATTCAGTCCAGCAATTAGTCTCTGGCACTGCCACACAGCAGGTGGGGTGCACACACCGCAAGAGCCCTACTCACCCTGGGGAACCACAACCACCAGCGGCCCAATGCAGGGCGTGCTAGCAGTCACCTGGTCTGTCGCCTCTCGTCCCCAGCTCCCTTCAGAGAACGCCCTCAGGTCGCACTTTCGCAGTGTGCACCACCGCAACGTTCCTCCAACACCTGGCGGGGCCTAGCCTCCACTGCCACAGACTCCCCAGCTGAGCACCGTAACTGGCACTGCACCTCCGATGCTCCACTCCGTCGTCTCACCAGTCGGGGCAGCAGACTCCAGCTCCATCACAGCCGGACCACGCTGCGCACAGCTACAGCTACCGACGTTGGCGTCCCTCCTCTGCTGCCTTATCGCAGAGCTGTCATCCGCTGTTCCGGCCACTCCACACCGCCACGATCGCGCCAAGGCCTAGACCTTCTCTCTGGCTCGTGCCATCGGATTTCACACAACAAACTTTTTTCCCCCCTTATTTTTCTAAAGAGCACCAGCGAACAGGCCGACTCGAACAGGCTCCGCCAACCGTCCGTCCTCAAGGCACCACCTCATTGCCGCTCCACCTCTGCTCTGCTCCGCAGCCAGGGCCACCGCCAACTCCAGCCAAAAGCTGTCCGGCGGGGGCAGGGGCTCAAGGTCTGAAGGCCTCTGTAAGCTTTTCAGTACCCCTTACAAGGGTTCTCTTCGGATCCTTTTGCTTGGACCTCCACCTAGCGGTGAGCGGATTATGAACTTTCGGGCCCCTGGGCCCAGATGTATTAAGGGCCCCCCATTAATTGTCGCATATGTGGAAGGGGGGTTTGGGGGTCCTTCCTCAGGAATGTTTTCATTTGTTTGATGTGATTTCCTGTATTCTGGTGCATTTTGGGGATGGCCAATACTAAATTCAAACAGATTCATAGCCTACATCCTGATGTGTTGATATTGAGGCAATGATTTCATGCAAAGGCTTGGGCTTTAGGGTCCCCCAACCCTTTGGGCCCCTGGGCCTTGCCCGGTAGGCCCGTGCAGTAATTCATCCCTGGCGGTGAGGTCTTCCTCCTCCATGGAAAACGTGCCCATCTACAGGTGCTGCTTTGGAAAGCAGCAGACCGTCGTGATCCACCGGCTGTGGATATAACCGCGTTTGGAGGGAGTTAGAAGACAGGTATGAAGAAAGGAGAGGAACTTGTCCACCCTTGAATCAAGTCCTGTTGCTCCTCCTGATTTGTTAGATGTTATCAGCTGTAACTGCAAAGCTGGGTTAAAACTGTGTATACATGTATCTGGAAAGTGCAGCTTTGCAGCTGCAGGCCTGGCCTGTACTAATTATTGTTTCTGCAAAAGCAGTGATGCTACATGTGGCAATATATTTACACAGCAAAAACAGCAGAAGGACAGGGATGAAGAGTCTGGAGAAGATGGCAACAGGACAACGGATGAGGACAGTGAGGAGTAGTAGAGGCTAGTTCTTCCCTTTGTTACTCAATTGTGAGTCACAGCAGAGGGCCAGTGAATAGCTATTTCCAAAATGATTGTGGAATTCAGAAATAACTTGAGAATCCAAATTATTCCTAAACACTGAACAACTGAACTATCCTCCAAAAATCCGTCTAAATCGCCCCCAAAAACTCAGCAAAATCAGCTTAATTAGAGTAAAAACGTGACCAAACCAAGTTTAAATAGTGATTTTGAATCTGGAAACTGTCAGATATGGACTCAGGATCTCCAGTAACCCCTAAAAACATACTAACATGGTCCATTTTGGCCAAGCAGCTCTTATAATATGATCAATATTATGCTAATTTATGCTAATTAGCTCAATTACACAAATTGCCCAACATATGCAAATTAGCATTCGGCAGTTTCTGCATGCTGGGAACCCAAACTATATATTTCCATCATAAAACTTTGGTGTACTCAACATTTCCGGGTTCACCTTTCTGTCCACTGGACTATTAGGAAATTATTGAAATTAATTCTGTACCCAGCTTCACTGCTTCAGTAATATCCTTCAGGTTCAGTGAGTCAGTGCAAGGCATGTCAGAATAGTCAACAAAGTCAGTCAGGAGGACACTGCGTTTTGTTCCTCAATATCCTACAGTTCTGAAATTGAGTGCATCAAGAAAGATAACTGACAGAAGAAAAAGATTTCTTCAGTGAGTGGGAAAGTGTTGGGATTACTGTTAAAAAAAAATCACCAAAGAGTGTTACGCCATAGGGCATTTAGCAAAGATTTGTTCACATATCCTTTTTTTTTTATTTAATGTTGTTGGGTATGGATTTCATTGCAGGGATTTAATACAAGTTTAGTTTTCTCACTTTAAATCTTCCTCAATTCATAATTCTCACAGATTAAAATAGTGCATGCAGAGCCTGATATTGCCTTCACTTTCCAGCTCTACTCAGATTTGCTAGTGTTTACTGTAGTTGTACTCAAAAACGTGCTTGCAGTCTCTTTTGCTCATTGTCATTGCCACAATATGTTGCCCATGATAATGATGCAATTATACGATACATCACGATATCTGTGTAACTGAAAAAAGAATACTCTTAAATAGGGGGTGGGTGATATGGACAAAAATAATATCTCAATATTTTTTGTGATTTTGACGATAACGATAATTAGTCGATATCCTTTAAAAATTTTTTTTGTTAAAGTCTGAGTTACTTTACAGCTCATTATTTATGAATAGCATCATTACAATAATAACCAATAACCTAACCTGTGACTTTTTAACCAAATCAACCAATGCATTGTCACTCTATGACACATTTCCAATTCTGCCCCAACTTGGGTGTGTGGCAATGACATGGTCTAGCCAGCTACATTAGAGAAGATGAATAGGCCTAACAGTTTCCCAAGAGAAAGTCTGAAGCTGAAGTTCCTTTCAAACCTTTACATAGGATTCACTGTAAAACTAAGCAGACCAACAGAGTAGCCTACATATCAGTTATCTCCTTCTATGTTTTGTTTAAGAGCACTCATGTAGGCTAGCATTCCAAGTTACAGAATAGAAACTAATGTGTTAGCTTATGGCTAATGTATGAGAAATCCAATAGAGATGCTAACGGTTAGCATAATCGGTACAGTAAACGTAGATATTTAGAGTGAAATTCAGTCCATTTACAAAAGAGTTACTTGAGAATAGTTCTTTGTTAGGCGTGTGTGGAACAACATTGTGACCCACTAGTGATCACGTGACACTTGCTCTGCTGCAGCCAGGGGCTTCTCCCGCATACACCTCCTGGGAATATATGAGTCTTCAATGCAGTGATGTCGAGTGTTTTTCCCCATAAGTAGGCTAATTTAAATACTAGATAATGTCAAATTGCACATCGTTAAAACAACAATCACGATATTATCGCAGACGATATATCACCCACCCCTACTCTTAATAAAAAGAGGTAGAAATTATGCATTTACCCCCAGTAAAACAACATATGCCTTGCATTGTCTTCCATTTTCACTTCTTCAGTTTCTTCTTTTTCACCACAAGTTTACCTTCATTCATGTGCCACCATGATAAGGCATGAAGTAGAGGGTACTTTACGGTAAAGCTACTTGAATTAACATGAATTCATGCATGAATTAATTCATGATTTATGCATTACTCCATTCATTTATATCTTATGAATCATCAGGAATTGACATGAGTTCATAGTCTCTCATTCATGACCTCATGTATGAACAACACATCAACTAAAGCATTAGGTGGTTACATCATTATGATTTATTAATCATGATTACATTAATTTAAGGTTCATTTCTCATGAGTTCATCATGTCTGTGGCCCCTCAACTAAAGTTGGGAATAATGATGTGTTTAGAGAACTGCACAAGTTGTGTTCAAATCAGAATTTGAATAGTGCTGACCATATTTGACAGAAAAAGAAATCATCATGATAATTTTTAATAAATCATAATTCATAATTATGTGCCCACTGCACCTAATGCTTTAGTTGATGTGTTAACTAAATTAATGTCAATTCCTGATGATTCATGAAATATTAAGGAATATAGTAATATATAAATCATTAATTAATTCATGCACGAATTCATGATAATTCATGTACCCTTACTGTAAAGTGTAATTGTAGATCTAATGAAAATATTGTTTTGCCATCTGTGCTTTACAGTTTTCTGTGCTTTACAGTTTCATAAATTAATACATTGAACTAGTCATATTCTGGTGAGTGTACTGTCATCCTTATACTACTTTGTCATGCTCTGGAAATAGAGATATTGATTACTTATTGTTATTTACTTCATGTACTCCATAGTCTTTTGCATCAACCCTCACCATTCACAGCTTTTCATGGTCACACAGATGGGAACACACACACACACACACACACACACACACACACATACACACACACATACACAGACACAGATACAAAGTGGTATCGTCAGACTCAGAACGGCTGGATGAACTGGAGAAAGGTAAAAATCAATTGTTTAAAGGTGCTCTAAGCGATACAATGCGTTTTTTAGGCTAAAACATTTTATGTCACTTATTGCAAACATCACCTAACCAACCGCTAGCTGTCGGTGTCCTGAATACACTGTAAAAAACGTGATCTCTGTGGACAGCCCAGGCTCCAAAGACGGCAACAAAAACAACCTGGGCAAACCTAGCCCATAAAAACATAAACAGTTCCAGCAAATTACAAACGAGATGCGTGTTTAGGAGAGTTTCAATTGCACGGGAGGGAGGGGGGGGAGTAGCGAGCTAGCTCTCTTTTGTTTGAAAGTCAACAGAAGTGACATTACCCAGCATCACTTACAGTACCTTTAAACTCGTGGGGAGGTGGAAAATGAACGTAATTCCCCAAATGGTGGAATATCCCTTTAATCTCTCCTATTGTTTGTGCCTGGTTCGAAGTTAACTGATGGTCAAATCAACCAAAATTCTGATATTGTTTTGCACCTCCAAGTGGTCTGTGATGTAAGCTTGTGTGAAAGAATACAGGTTGAACATATTTTTTTTATAAGGAGTATGTAGCAGTCGGCTGCAAGGTAACAGCCAGTGGTCTTTGTGAGGTGACAGTAGTCAGGGAAGAGTTTGAGGTAGACTGGCTCTGGATAACAAAGAATCAGGCAACCTGTTAGATGCAATGGGTTTGGGGATTATGCCATAGAGAACTGTATTTCATACTGTGGACTGATATTTTCCACATTAGATGAAAAAAAATTGATTGCAGCATCCTGTGCAACCTGTTACAATATACTTCCATCTGAGTGTGATTTATGATGGTGAGTAAATATTATTATTATTATTATTATTATTATTGCCTGGGGGGCACATTTATTTGCTTAATTTTGAAAATGGCATAACAGGAAACCCCCTCATTGAGTGGGAAGCTTAAGATACCTTCTTTATAGTCAGACTGAGAATAGAATACCACAATCCCCTGTCTTGTTCCTTTCTGAGGCCTGAGGCTGTAGTTGGAAAGAAACAATACTGTACATAGTAATTGAAAAACCTGTGTGGGAAGTTGCAATGGCCTTTCTTGAGGTAAAAGTTATTTTTATGTAGATTCAGTACATTTCTGAATTGGTGTAGTTAGCTTTGGATTGCTATTATTTCAGAGACCAAACTCGGTTTGGATACAGTGGAACAAATGAACATCCTTCTTGGGGTAGGCTATCCAACACATTAATTCACACATATTTTAAATGCATGCATTGCATGCATCAAAAAAGCCCTTTCCTCTTTATTTAAGATGATGGTAATATTTAATTGGTTAATTAAAAATACCTATTATAGTTTTAATGTAAGTACTTTGGAAATCAATCCTCAGCCAATTCCAGTTGTTTGTAATAATTAAATTATTACTGGGTGTGCATTTCAGCTACAGGTTAACAGGACTAGTTTAATTTCTTCAGGGCCGTTATGAATGGTTTTCTGATAATTGCACAGGAGAATGAAATTACACAATTTTGTCCTGCTTTAATTTGGGGAAACACTTCAGACGAATGAAATTTAGCAATGGTTATTTATTTATTTATTATAAACTTTAACAGCACTGAACTGTGAAACAAGTGCAGAAAAATAGAACGAACTGTTCAAGACTGAATACTGCTGTTGCACATATAACACATACAGTACACTCATGAGATTGAAAGAGTAACAAAGCAGGTGATTTATACAAGTCTATGTGGGTTTTAGTTCCTGTAATAAATCACATACTGTATCATATACCTTATTTTTACAATGAGCTTCATTTTACAGCAAGGCTTACACAGGTTCTGGGTTTTCAGCTCTTACTGCTGCTGATTGTCAGCGGTGCTGACTGATGATTGCAAGGTACCAGTGCCACTGATCACTGAGAGAGCAGACCCACGCCAGGGTGTTCAGATCCTTCAGCTGGTGAGGACCTCCTCAGAAGGTTCTGGCAATCACAAAAAGGGCAAGGTCATCCACTAAGCCACTATGACAACAAAATAGAGATGCTCTGCTTACCTCAGTAGCTCCTAGCTCATAACTTTCAGGTGGAGTGGGTCTGTACAAAGCAGTGCAAATTATTTAATGAAATGCGCCATTGAAAAAGGGCAAGTTCTTTTCATGGCCAGGCTAGGCAAAAACAATTATTTTTTGTTAAACTTGTATTCAGCAGCCATGAATGTGTATAATTTTGAATGAGTTACTTCCTGTGCCTATTCCCTGAAGCCTTTCTTCTCTGTGCTGTTCACATTGGGTATCCTACCACTATATAACTCATTTCTGTGTTTTTGGATGTGACACGGTTTGTGTGCATCCATGAGACTCACTCGATTCTTTGTTCCAGGGTAGAGTTTTGGCATTAATTTTAGTGACCAAAAGACCACTATTCCTACTCTACCTTTGCTGTGTAGCTGTATGTGAATGTGTATGTGTATTTGTATGTGTGCATATGTCTACGTGTATATATGTGTCTACGCGTATATGTGTGTATATCTATGTGTATATGTGTGTAAGTCTACGTGTATGTGTATGTATATGTATGTTTGTATGTATGTATGTATGTATGCATCAGTGTTGCGCGGTCTGCCCGAAATTAAGCGGTTGCCCGCGGATGACCGCGGTCACCCGCGGTTATGAGTCATAAACAAAATATTTTAATGATATTCGGGTCATTTGCGGACGGGTCAGTTAAAATTAATTAAATATATATTTTCTACAAATAGGCCTACTTAGAAAATCACGAGAAGGCTAGCATCAGTAAAGCATCAATACAGTATAGTCAACAGTAAAGAAGCTGAAGACGCGAGTTAAAATAATAAAGACACCCCTTCAGGGAAAGCGATATAGGCTATGGGAAATATTGGGAAAAGTTCTTAAAGAAGATGACAGTAGTACAAGTTATGGTCTATAGGCCTACTTCTTGCGAAGCCATTTAAAAGTATGACAGCCAAAACAGGCAGCCTGCAGGAATAAATGTTATGGCACAGACTACACAGCCATATGGTATGTACAGTATAGGTTCGTGCATAGGTACATGCATAAAAGTTACCTTAGTTCGTTGTGTTTGTGACTTTAAACAGTGGATGTGCTTTAGTAAAGCTTTGTGCTTCATTCAGCATTATAAACCAGTTCTTAAACGTTTTGACCAGCAATGTATCTCTCTTGCCTACCTTGCCTCACCATTTCTGTTTTCGAAAGAAAGATGTAGGCTATGTAAGATGTCCATGGCCTTCAAATCTTATCCTAGCGTTCTAATCCTTGGTGGTTGCGTGCGTGCTTGCGCTCTTATTTTCATTCTCTCTCCTGCGCAAATGTCCTGCATGCCTACTGCGTGTAGTTCTACTGCATAAAGTTTCGCAAATAAATTAGTTTGATTTACAGAAATGACCTATACTGTCACACTGCATGCAGGCTATAACCAAAAGCACACCTTTTGTAAATAAGCGGGTCGGATCGCGGGTCGGGTATAATTTTGTCCTAATTAATATTCGCGGTCCGAGTTGCGGTCGGGTTGATTAAAATATCGGGCGACCGCGGGCCACTTGTGACCAAACCCGCGCAACACTGGTATGCATATGTGTACATCTCTTGAAATTGCTGACCTTCAGCATATGTTCTAATGTGTCTTTTGCAATAATAATTCATTCTCTGCGTATCAAATTCCACCTATGCTGTCACTGTGAGAGTGTCATCTCACAAAATCCTTACATTAACACCACTGTTTCCTCTTATCTTTCAAATCTGGCTAGTCATTTGTAGGGCTTGAAATTTGGCAGATTGCTAAATAAAGTTTTATACACATCTATGTATGGAGTTAAAATAATGGGGCCAATAATGTTTGAACTTATGAAAAGATGTTCGCATGTGTAGTAGTTTTGCAGCTATGTCAAATAATTTGTGCAAAAACAATATCTGTACCTTTAAAGAAATAGTTTATGCATGTGAATAAATAATTTACATGTGTAAATATGTTTTACAGCTATAGAAATAAACTATTATTATGACCACCGCTAGCGAAGCGGTCATATAATGATTGTTTTTTCCCCCTGTCATCTACTTCCTGAATTTTTGGTCAACGATACCCGGGACACCGAAACACCGGTGCACATAAAATTTGGTGGGTATGTAGCCCCACTAGACTTTTACGGAAAAATTTTGTTTCGTCCCCGGGGGCCACTCCCCCCGTGCTGGGCCCCCCGCACCGCAAAAAAAGCATTTTTTCCTAAATAATTACCTTAACCGTGGCACCGAGGATGAAGAATTTTTTATGGTATGTTGGTCTCAAGGGCCCACATCAACCTGGCCCATAATCACTCATTTGTGATTTGCACCCCCCCCCCCCGGTAAAAAATGAAAATGCAATATCATTCTGCTTTAATCGCCCCTATTTTCAGTTAAGATGTTCAGAACTGCACCAAATTTTATGTGTATGATTGACCTGGCATTCTCTGGGGGTATGCCAAGTTTCATCCATGGGGGGGTCTAAAGAAATTTAGGTTATGTGTACATTTAGTGACTGTACACTCATTGGCCTGTAGATGGCGGTGCACACATATACACATGCACACACAAACAGGCACGCACATACTATCGGTATTAGAACGGCTGATACATAATTACAAATTCAGTAGGATTAAAAGAAAGTCAAATATTCATCATCATCATCAAGGCTGCATTTCCAGTATTGGCGATAAGTAGTCGTTTGTCCACTAGATGGCGCATCGTTGCAGTGAGACGTAATTTTGTTGGAAGTTAAAAGTGGGTTGGAAAAACAATGGACGCCTCCTAGTTCCTACAAGGACTGTAGTTTACCGCAGAGAACGTCTAATAAGGATAGGACGATGTTCACATGAAATGTAATTCCCATTTCTTTTTGAAGCCGAAATAAATCTGAGAATGTTTATCGGACATGCTTGGTTTTTACTGCAGGTACGTTAATCTTATAATATCAGTAAGGACCTAGGTACAATAATGTTACCGTTAGGTTGGTTGAGTGATGGAGGCTATGGAGGTTATACCAAGCAAGTTGATAGTAGCACTGTAAATGTATCTTTCGACTGTCATTTGTTGCACGTGCTACAAAAATCATTCTGTGCAATGGAAGATTTACCAACGTTACACCGGTCTGATACAGTTTTGCCTATACATGCGTGAGACTGAGACGCCTGTTTATTTGTTTTAAGTGCGTGCAGGGTGTGAGAGGGGAATCGATGTGCTTTGATTCCAGCTTGGTAGTTGTAGTCTGTGAGATTAAAAAGCACGTGTGTGTAAAGTATCCAAACAATGACACCTTCATTTCATTATGGCTGCTTTAGCAACACACCTTAAGCTATTGTGTAGTGGGTCCCATTTAGAAGTGGCTACTTCATTTGCGCTTTCCTTGACTCATGGAGCTGCGTGAATTTTATTACAACTTTTCGCACGATATGGCAGTTTAAGTCCGCTTGATACTGTAAGGCGTAAGCCATTGGTTTCCAAAGGAGATTTTATTTGTGTCGCCAGCATAGCCTATTGACAATTTATGTTATAAATAGGCCTACCTTATAGGCCTACCTGTAGCTTAGGGAAGCTACCAGCTTTCTATTAGGATCTAATTTGTTAGTTACAGTTTTGTCATAACATGATGCATTTTTGCATTTAGAATAGCCAGAGCGTGGATATCTCAATCGGAAAATTAAACAATATCGGGCGCCTATGGACTAGGCTGGGTGAACCCAGCCTGATCTGCCCGTTATTTATTTTTTGATTTTCTTAAAAGATTAAGCTTTGTCTGGTGAAAGCCAGACAAGCCATGGACCTCAGTTACACAATGCAAGGGAACATGAATCAGCCTATATTTTGCACGAACAACAACGGACAACAGCTCTTCAACTTTGGCCCGTTAAAATGTGTATGAACAGTCTATCAGTCTAGGCCCATTTGGACATGTCAGTTATTTGCACCACTGGTTAGATGTAAAACAGCATTTCGTTTCAGACTACTGTTACTTAATTTGTGCATTGACAATAAAGTATCACATGAACTAAAGATGACTAAAACTCCATCCATCCAAAAATGACCTTTGTTTTTGATAGCTGTTGAAAACGGCATGGAACTGACAGAGATGTTTTTGTTTATTAATAAATAAATAAATAAACTAGAAAAGCATTTCCTGAAGGAAATACATTGCATGAAAATGCAAAAAATATGATGTAAAATATCATACAGAGTAAAAACAAACTATATTGGTTGCTAGGTAGATGAGGTTTAATATAGTTAGAATGACTGAACAGTTAAATAGGTGGATAGTTTAAATGGTTAAATTATTTGCTAGGTAGATGAGGTTTAATATAGGTGGATAGTTTAAATGGTAAAATTATTTGCTAGGTAGATGAGGTTTAAAATAGTTGGAATGACTGAACAGTTGAAACAGTTGAACAGGATGTGTAGGCTAATCTTAAGAGAAGGAGACTGTATCAAAGATTCACCAGAGAAACTGACAGTTGATGCAGGTGGCCTGGCCACCTGGCACAAGATTCTAATTGCTGTGATGGTCATAAAGGCCTAATAGTTTTTAATTAATAGTTTAATCAATCAATCAATCAGTTTAAAGGTGCGATTTGTAGGATTGTTAACGAACGTTCTGTAGGCCAAAATCAAAACACTGGTGAACGTTCTCAAGACTACCAGACGCGAGCCTCTTCTGGGTTGCCAGATGTAATGAAGACTTAGCTAACGTTAGTTGACCTGCAGCTGCTTTAACGTTTCTCCAACCATGACCCAGCTACACATTACGGAAACAGTGAAAACAAAAAATACCTCTCTAACCAACGTAACATATTTAGCTGAAGTTAGCGATGCAGATGAAGTTTAGCATAGGCTACCTGTTGTGGAGAAATATGGCCAGCTCTGCGTCAGACTTGATATTCTTCGTTTGACGAAGACGTCACCATCTCAGGAAGCTCCTCCGATGTCCACTTAATTTGTTTCTTGTTTTAATTTTGGAAATGTGCCTGCCTCTTGTAGGCGTTCATGACTACAACTGACAGCTGTTGACAGTTGGCCTTTGCTAATTTGGCAACCCAAATAGGAGGACGCGCTATTTATTAATACGCTATTCTAGAATTAATCGTTCAAAACATAAACGAAAATTCCAAGAGATTCCGCCCGTAACTGATTTTTTTTATGGGTTTTACGGGGTTTCACGGGTTAGAGTAATGTTGTCAAATAAGCCATTACTTCAATTCATCGTGTTTCCTCACTCTCTGACAACATATGGTGATCATTTTTGGAATGGTTACAGTTTATTTTCCATTATTTCCTACATACTGGACCTTTAACTGGCTCTTTGATGGGGCCTAGATGAGCAGCTGGAAGTTGATACAGGTGCAAATCAAGTTAATTAGCCCATTGTGATGTCATCAGCCTAATGTTTTTAGTAGTTTCTCAATGTTTTTGAGTAGTTTTTAATAAATAGTTTAAAAAGTATAAAAGTTACAAAGATGAAAAATACATTGCCCAGATGTCCTAAGTAAGACCTGAGTAACATAGTTTGAATGAAGTTTCTACGTTAAACGGTTGAAGCTGCATTAACTGCGTTAGAAGAAAAGTAGAAGAAGAAGAAGAAGCCTAGGAAGAACAGTACAGTGCATTTTCATGCACTGTAATAAATATTGTATGCTGATACCTTTTGCTTTTCCCAAATACAATGTAGCCTACAGGTGTAAGTGACCTTTCATCAATCCAGTTGCAATGGATGAACTGTGATGAACTGCCCTACTTGTGATTGTTTAGAGATTTAGAGATACTTCTTTGGCTATTCTACAATCTTTTCACATTTTCAGCGCCAGTAGGCTACTTTCTGTGCAGCCGCACACACACACACACACACACACAGGCATGCCAAACAAGCATACACAAAAGTTTCAAGAGTGGGGGATGGAGTAAAAGATGGAGACAAATTGATTAGTGTGATTTATTTTCGCGGAACGGATGTACATCACTGAGCGGCGGTCATATTTTGTACCGCGAGGAGGAATGCATTTGCAAATGATATTAAAATGCACAAAACGTTTTCACACATAAACAAAATATTTTACGCAACTACAAAAACGTATTACATATGTGAACATCTTTCGCTTTCCACAACCTCAAAATATGAAAGACCTTGATTTAACTCCATACTTACAAAAACTGTCATCAGATGATGAACACTGCAAAAGAAATGAAGGTCCAGATGTACTTATGCCACTGCAGGCGTATTTGTTTCGCAACGTGTGTGTAAAATCATTGCGAGGTATGTACAAACAAGCCACAATGATGTAAAAGCGCAAACTGCCTGTCGGGAGCTGAAAAAGGCAAATTGCGTTTTTTGTGTCATGCATATGCATTCATGGGAGGATCCAGGGGAAAGTGCAAGTTTAGCGTAAAGGGATGGGAGGGGAAACAAAGAGCGCCTAATTATGTATTCCACAGTATGTACAAAGACTGCTCGTGAAAGCGCACGTCTATTCTGCGCCTAAATACTCACGCCTTGTAAAAGGTGTTAATCCAAATTGCAGTTCAATGCGTCAATAAGAGAACTACGGAGCCCTAGAGGGGTCATGCAAAATGTTTTGCATGTTGAGAGAATGTGGTTTTACTAAATTGTGCTCTCGTTTAACTAAAGTGTGCTCTCGTTTAACTATATTGTGCACTCGTTTTACTAAATCGTACGCTCGTTTTACTAAATTGTGCGCTCGGTTTACTAAATCGTGTGCACAATTTACTATATTGTGCTCTCATTTTACTATAGTGTGTGAGCTCATTTTACTAAATTGAGCTCTCATTTTAAGCATAGTAAAACGAGGGCACAATTTATTAAACGAGTGCACTATTTACTAAAACGAGCGCATGATTTACTAAAACGAGGGCACGATTTATTAAAACGAGAGCACAATTTGTGAACATGGTTATACAACATTGTGTGCACGATATACTTAAACGTGGCCACAATTTGTAAAACGTGCATTCAATATTGTCTTGACACATGTAAACATGAGCACGTTATAGTATATTCGAGATCTCGATCTACTAAAATGCACCCACGAATAATTAAAACGTGGGCTCGAAGAAATTAAATTGTGTGCACAAAAAGGTAGTGTGGTGTCAAGGGGTATCCCTGGGAATGACGTCGGGAGGTGTGTCGCTCGTAGTGACGTAGAGGGAATCTCATTGATTGCAGTGCACCTGGATATAGCCACTGATCTATAAAGAACTGTTCTTTATAGATCAGTGGATATAGCCCCGTTAGGTAGGCTGTAGGTGGGAGAGCAGATTATTGTGTGTGTTTGCACAGGCCCCTTGCCATCATCGTCCAGCTGAATGTTTGCCGAAGTTTTGAGTGTTAGTAGCCTGAGAAGCTGAGCATCGTGAACGCCACTGTTTATGTCTCCCGTTTCATAGTCCGTATCAAAGCTTATCTCGTTGTGTGCATCATTGGTGTGCGGGTGGGTTATATGGTGAGGCCCATCGGGCGATATAGGGGAACCTTATTGTATTGGGTGGGTATTAGGCTACTACTAATACGCAGTAGCCTATTTGTACCAACAGTAGGTCTACGTGTTGTAATTGTTAGGGAGCTTGTCGCTGTGATGTGCTTTGATTGCTAGATCTCACAGTTAAGTCAACAATCCAGGAGATAGTGGAAACCGGTCATTACAACAGAGCCCGAGTAGCCTTTGTAGCCTAGTAGAATTTCCCCATTATGGGTCTCCATAGCTGGCAGTTGACACCACAGGTGCCCCTGCTACAAAGAGTAAGAGTCCGCTATAAACCATGACCACCTAAAGTCTTTAATTAGCTGCCTACGGTTATTATCACATTACCAATATGAACTGTTACAGACAGCTGTAGGCCTAGTCCATGTCAAACAACGAAGTTGCCACCACAGCATAGTGAGCGGTGAGAAAATGTCGGGAATGACTAAATGTGAGCACGAAATACATATTTCGAGAGCTCAATTTAGGCCTACAACGGGGTCACGTTGTATTAATTCGAGGGCTCAATTAAAGGAAAACGTGCTCACGTTTTATTAATTCGAGGGGCTAAATTAAAAACGTGCTCACAAATTATCACGACCAGAAAAATGTTCACTTAAAGTGAGCTCTCCCGGGCTCCTTTCAAAGACAACAGAATCGCTATTTAGAGCACCAGTTTTGTGTCTTTGTACTATCAAAAGCAACCTTAACTTTCGTTGGCCTTTCGAATGTCTTTACTTTCACGTCATTCATTTAAACTTTCCTACTAGCCTAAGTGCACAAGTAGTTTGAGTAGAACTACTGATCTTCATTATCTCCATGCTTGTTGACATCTTATCATGTATGGTATTATTTCATGATCGCTAAACATTTGATTCTTTTTAATGTTGTCAACTTTATTCAACTGCGCTTGTATGTAGGCTAGGCTATTCCGTTCAGTTGTAGACCTTCGTAAATTGCGGTAGTGGCGGAGAAAGCCGCAGATTACACTATGAATTGAAAGTTTGATAAATACGACGTAACCTTGGGTCTGACAGCGTTCACAATCAGCTGTTTGTCCATGGCACTGATAACGCTACGTTCACAAATCACATCTGGCCCTAAATGTTTAACTGCAGTTAGCATTGGGCTTAACACCATAGTGGACTCTTTGATTTAACCTGCGGCTGTATCACATGACTGCAGTCCCTTGATTAATGTGCACATTCTTACCGCTCTATGGAAATTACATGTAGGCCTAAGCTGAAATGCAGTAAGCTTATTTAAACAGGAATATTCATAACATGTCAGCACCACCAACTTAATGCATTCTTCATTTAAAATACAGTGGTGTGGCACTAGTTACAGCCATGAATTATTCAGGCATGATGAATGAAATTGTCAACGCTGGGGAAAGCAAGCATGTGTAAGAACGTGTAATGGTGGAATCATTGGCAAAATGCCCTTTGTAAAGCCTGCATGCAACCCCCCCCCCCGGCAAAACAGCTGTAATGGTGAAGTCGGTGGGTGGACCTGGGAGTGAGGCTTCTAGGAGCTACTAGGCAGAGTCCAGGGTAGTAGCCCCATCTTTGTGTGGAGCCTTTCCCCTCTCCCAGTGCTGGCCCTCACTGCCTAATGAAGAGCACCAGGCAGGGCGGACTTGCCATCCATTCATCTGCTGCTTTCATGTGTGATGCGCGCAGCATACGCCGTTATGTTCCTCATTAGCGCTGGTCAATACCTGGGCTTTCTGCTGAAAGTGTGCTGTGAAGGCTTGTTATTGGGCACACAGACGGATAATGTTGCTCTGCTCTTGCCAACACCACACAGGATCAGGGATAGGAAGACCCACACACCGAAACACATATTGAAAGAGAAAAAAATAAGACAATTTCCAGTGATTTCTGTGCAGCTCTTTAGTGATTGAGTAATCACTTACCTTTTTTCCACAGTGAGATCTATTTTGTGGTAAGTGTTGCACAGAATCTGTCACACCTGATGAATGTCAGGGCTGTGCTTATCTTCTCTGTATTTCTCCTCCTGTTTCCTTATTGCTGGACATCTCTCTCTCCTTTATCTATCTATCTATCCATCTACCTATCCATCTATCTATCTATCTATCTATCTATCTATCTATCTATCTATCTATCTATCTCACAAGCAGCTTCAATCTTAGCAGTGTCCTAGTGACATGAGTCGTGACTCTGATGGTGACTGTGACAGTGGTCTCCTGAGGCACAGTTTCAAGAACACCTGTGCTTCCCCGGCTCCTTCATTAAGCCTCACAGTCTGTCTCAGAGCCTTGATGGACCTGAGTGGCATCTGTCCTTCTCGCTCCACTGATGATTTCCTCTTCTCACCCTGGTTCTGTTCACCTGGCTTCCACTGTTGGTCTAATTCCTTGACTCTGCACCACTCTCCATTCTCAAAGGCCAAGCAGTCTCTATGGCAACTGAAGGTTGGAGACTTCTTGGGAAAGAGAGGGGACCGTTTTGTTTTTTACCAATGCAACTTTCTTTGCAGCCATTCCCCTCACCACCTACCCCCACATAATCCCACATTTCATACCCCCTCCTGCTCCCCTGCAATCATCTCCCAGACTCTAGTCATTAGTGGCATTGTTGTAGAGATGTGGGGGAAAGCTGCAGACAGCCAAGATCCAGATAATGTTACAATTAAACGTCTAAATGTTGTTTCCGCGGTCACCACGGTCAGCGCTTGAAAAGGCGAAAATGCATTAAACACATTCTAATTTCACATGGGCGCCGTATCTGATGGTGCCCCAAAGTCATACTTTAGCCACCTAATTGGCTGTTGAGTGTGGAGAGAAATCCAGTGATGCTGCCATAATAAGATCTTCTCATCCATCTCGAGAAATCTCCAGGATGTACATATTCTCACCCTTTGATAATCCTGACGTATATCGTCCTCCGTTAAGAGTGCATTTTGTGCGATGCAGCCCCATTACACATATAAATCTACCTGTAAGTGATACAACAGAGAGACGCCTTGGCTTTCAGTTGTGAGAGAGGTTGCTCATTCCAGCTTGTCACAATCAATTACATCAGTGGAGAAAGTTTGGTAATCCGATGAGAAAGGCAGACCCCCCCCCCCCCTCTCTTTCCTGCCAACTCCACATATCATTATGAGGAATAGACCATGGTATTTATCACATTACAGCAACACAGAGACTTAAGAGAGAGAGGGGGGGGGGGTTGAGTGAAAGGCGTTCTCTAGGCGAAATCTCTTTAGCTCTGTCTCTCCCCTTCCCTGCTACCTCTTCCTCTGTGCTGTGCTGTTATGTCCTTTTTTCACTTGCTTTAAACACATGATCATCCCTCAGGTATCTCCAAGCAGCATGTGGTTGACAAACTCATGCATTTTCCTCTTTTTGTTTTTAAGCCAAGGCTCTTTCCCTTTATGGGCGCAGGAGAAGGATGGAGTAAGGTGGGCTGCACGGGGAGGGAATACATACATTATTCTGCACCGAGCACTTTTTATGCCCTCTGTTGTCAGAAAACTAAGTAAGAGCTCCTTTTTTTACATCAAAGAAGATGGAAAGCCTGACTTCATAACCCAGCCTGATCAAGCCGGCATACCGGACGTTCTGGAATACAAATTAGTGCCTGTGCAGAGCAGAGGTAGTTTACCCCTGCCCTGGCAAGGACACCAAATATGGTTTCAATGTCGCAGCCATTTTTTTTTTGTGTGTGAAGGGCTCCGCACAGAATCCTGAAACAAGCCCATATCTTCTCGACCTTGTATCAAATGAGAAACAGCCGTTGAGGCTTGCGTTTTCTGTCACATTCCGCAAAACATTTTATTTATCAACCTCGGCGAGAGAGAGAGAGGGAGAGAGAGAGAGATAGATAAAAAGAAAGAAAAAGAGGGATAGAGAGAGCAGGGGAGACCGAGCGCTACCTGGTCTCCCTGCTGTGGCTGCCTCTTTCTCTCATAGGCAACAACACAGAACTAGTCGCCTTGGCGAGGCTGACCTGAATGCGGGCTCATCATTCGCTGGAAACACGAGGTCGGAAAAGTTAATGCACACCCTGCACTCTCTCTGATTGAAACGTAGCAATGTCAAAAGCACCCCCTCCCCACACACACACACACACCTGCCACCACCCTCTCTCCCCACCCATCCCCTTGTTTTTGTTATTTATTACACGCACCCAAGCAGGGTCCCCGGATCTTACAAAAGGGGTCGGGTCAGGGTTGAGGGGATCTACAAGCCTGACAACTATTCAGGCAGCGGGTGAGCTGCCAACTTCCCGAGAATCGGCCGCCACTAACAATATGAGGTGCTTTAAAGCAAGAGTCTCTCCCTGTGACAGGTCCCTCTAAGCATGTCCCGCCGTTTATCTAGACGAGGATGGAAGCAGACAGTGAAGAATGGGAATTAAATCAGCGGAGCAGGGACCACGGGGATGGGGGCGTAATGGACTGAGTCAAACTGGAGGTCAGGTGGACAGGGGCCAGGCCAGGGCTTTGAATGGACGTCATCATGTGTGAAATGCCGGGGGACTGTAAAAGGCAGCGCACACAGCTGTGTGCTTTTTCCGAGACTCTGCAGGACACCTGGCTGCGTCCCTCAAGCAGTGGCAAATGAGTGTTGCTCCTGAAGACATGGGAGCACAGTTGGTGCCACAGCTGGTACTTTTAGTAGTTCCTGTCTTTGGAAAATATACTCTCTGCCCATGGGAACTAGAAATATCTGCCTTTCCATTATTATTTTTTTCAAAACTCCACAACTAATGTCTAGATAGAATCCACAGACTGCAATCAAATGAAAACATAAACATGCTTTGAAAGCATTTCAACACAGTCATACAGCAAACCAAACACTGCACACCCGTAATAGCATTGTTAGCACAGACGTAAACTCAGCAGATTTGTGAAACAGCTGTCTGCTGTACTCAATGCATCTTCAGGACCATGGACAGCTCATGATGCAGGTGCCCCAGCCTATGGCTGAATGTATTCACTCAGAGTGGGCTGCTGCCATCACACATGTTGACCGCATAGTGTGGTATAAACAGGATTTAGTGAGAGGTCAATATTTGCCAGGCAATTCAACCCCATCCTCACCATCTTGATGTAATTGCCTCAGGCGTATGCTTTGCTCTGTGGCCCTACAGTTGGGTATTAAATGAGATCCTGCAGTGCCGAAACATCCTCCATCCTCCTCCCTCACCTTAAATGAGTCCTTACCAGAAATGGCACTTACAATATCTGATTCATCATAAGTATGGCCAGCAGAGACTTCACAGTGGAGTATGCCCGGGTAAGATGTAGTTTCCTCAGCTAATAAGAATTTAGATGCAGCCGAAAGGTATTTACACTGTGTAGGATCAGAAGCATGGTGCCACAAAAAGCATTTAATTCCGGCTTAATAATCAACCCAGAAGCTCCACCACTGCACCCTGCCGGGTCATTATGGATTGATGATATCAGATGATTGTTCCCCTGAAACGATAAGCTGTCACTTTTCTCTGCTTCTGCTTCACATCTTCCCTCAGTATGGGTCATATTTGCTGAACATGTTTCCCTCCAACCACAAACAAACAAAATGGCAGATAGAGAGAAGCAAACGAGAGATAGAGAGTAAGAGGGAGTGAGGGGATGAATATTACTGTACAAGAGGAATGTAAGAAATGTCTTCACTGAGTACTTAAAAGGCTTTGCATTCTTCAACACGCTATACTGCCTTTGTGTCGCACAGAAATGCAACTAACTGTTTTCCTTCTAAACAAGCCATACAAATCCACCATATCCTGGCAGTCTCTGAAGGCTTTCATGTGTTTTAATAGTCCGTCATCTCGCAGTTCCTGTCTAAAAGTAGCTGATTGTTTTACTGTTTTATCATTTTCTCATTCATATCTGACAAGGCTGAATACATTGTAATTTTGCAGACATGCAACAAGCCTTTGAGGTGATTTATCACACTGTGAAAGCAAAACAAAACCAGGTGAGGACAACGGATAACGACAACAGCGAGAGGCGAAAGATAGGTCTGTCTCATAAATGGGAAGAGCATTGGCCCTATCTCACTGTCCTACCCTTTTATATGTCTGACTTTTGTTTTTCCTCCCTTTTAAAAGCACAGGCTTGGCCACGTAGCACTGAACCAGAACACGGAAAAAACATCTTCTCCTCACTTTTCAGGGACTAGGTCAGTTGTACTTGATCATCCCAAACACTGCTGCACAGTCAGTTGACAGAGCAGTTTGACAGATTTGTGAGGAATGAGAAGAACTGTGTGTGTGTGTGTGCGTGTGTTTGTCTGTGTCTATGTCTGTGTGTGTTCAGGGAGGGCGCAATTTTCAATGGAGCCATTTTCATTCTGATTAATTCAGTTACGGATTTTTATCTGACCCATTTGCTAATCGCCCCCACCCTGCATGATTCGGTAATGGATTCATCACAACCCCCCTCCTGTATCATTACCCGAGCCAAAACTGAGCAACGAGTTGAAACACCCCACACATCTGGAGAGAGAAAGAAAGAGAGAGAGAGAGAGAGGCTGCACTTTTTTCCTTTCTTTTTTCTTCCATGCCCAGAATGCCCAGATGACTAACATTAGTTTTCCAGCAGGTACGCTGCGACCAGTGGGGAACTGTGGCGGCTCAGTGCCCGTGCATGTGTGGTGTAGGTTATTTATAGCCCTCTTCCCTTTTCTTTCTTTATTTTTCTCCACGGCTGGAAGGCAACCCGCTCAGCGGGTGGGGATAGAGGGAGAGAGAGTGAGAGAAGAACAGGGAGGAGGAGGAGAAGAGAGGGATGGTGGAGGGGATCAGGGAGGGGGGGGGGGGTGGGAGGAAGGGGTTTTAGCCACTGCGGAGACTCAGGGGAGCATGGGGCCAGCTGATCCAGCGAGCCTGCCTGAGGGTGGAGTGGGTATTACACCACCGGCCGGCCGGCGTCTGCTTGGCAAGCGGCACTCTCACTCGGGGCTACGGCGCTCTGTGTGTCGCAGCCTTTCATCCGGCGCCGCGCTGCAGCTCCCTAAACATCTGTCCGCACGTTTGTCCTACAATCGCGCCTGGAAAGCCAACAATTATGCGCGCCAGGAGCAGCCGAGCGCCTTGAGTGACAACCGCGTTATGGACATATGGAAAAGCGGCTGGCGAGTCTCCTGTCAGGAAACAGGCCCCTCGCAGATGGTTTTTCTATATGACACAACGCGAGTGATATCAGTGATGATATCTCACTCTATGTGAGCCGTGGGTTTGCATGTTTGTGCTGTGGTCTCCTGCACAATTGCCCCCATGGCCTGTTTACTTCCAGATGCATTTGCCAGTGTTAGCATTTTTGTACAGCATGCATGCCTGCCTAGAGGAGGGTACAGGGAAGTGTTCTATGTGCTATTGTTCTCATGGATCTTGGTGGATGAGTGCAGATGGAGAGTGTAATGTAAAGGAGTGGAAGGCAGGAGACACTGATGGACCTATCCACTAAGCACATTTAGTGGCAGTGGGTGGAATGAATCACAGTCGAGGTCAGCTCTTCACTCAACGGTTAATCTAATGACTGGAATAGCTGGGATATGAAGAGGGCATTAAAACTTTCAATAGGTTGCCTGTTTGTGCTTAATAAAAATAGAGCTCACCAATTATAGCATGCAATATTTATGGTATCATGTAAGATGCAATGACATTGTACAAGAAAGACTGCTGAGTAAATGTCCAGTTCCGTTCTGCTCCTATACTGTAATTGACTATGTCTATGACTGGTTAGGTTTCATCATTCGGTTATTCTCAAAGGAATAATATCTCTGTGGTTTTCCTACGGAAGATCTACGACTTTAGCTTAATCCTGCAAATCTCAAACCTTTCCTGCATGTATTGAAATCCCTCTTTAAAGGGCATGTGTCCGCTATCTGTCAGACATCTGTTTGATGATGCAGACTCAGTGAGAACAAAGCTATCATCTCCTGTTTGGATTTCTCGTGCAAAATGAAATGACCTTTTGGTGGCTCAAAATTTGGTGGGCAATTAGTCATAGATTACACTTGAGATGCAGCCTCAGAAGAGCATTCTGCTCTGCTCACCACTGCGGCTCCACTCAAAACAAGCTTGGCTATTCTACAGTGGGCTGACGAGCCAATCGCGGCGGCGACGCACTGGGACATGTCTTTTGAATTTGATCTTGGTGCAGCAGCACACCACAGCCCTGTTGTTCACTTGTCTTTGTCTTGGCTCACAATATCCCTGTGGCGGTGGGAGTGATGCGTAAGGGCAAGCGAGGGCGCTCTCACAGGCTCTTTTTTCAAAGGGGGGGCCGGTGTACCCCATCCCCGCTGGCCCTCACAGTCCTTGGCTCCATTATGCACTCTCTGCAGTGTGCAATGTTGAGGAGGATTAATTCATTCATTAATTATGCTGCCTGATTCAATGTGGGTTAAACAAGGTAACCCACTTCTGATGATGGTCCAATTTCCCTCGTTTTCTAGTTGGAGGCATACATGGGCAAAGGAGGTTGAAGAAAACAGTCTCAGTGGGCTTCACACAGTCTGCTGCTGTTGGCATACAGAATTGTTTGATAATCAAAGGACATTAAGATTTTTTTATGTTCTCATTAAAAAAGAAAAATCCTCGTAACAATCAAGTCAACGTAGGACATAAGAGATTCTAATTCAATTGGAGGTACATGCACTCCATGTTCCTTTAAAATAATATATATTGTGCATTGGTGGTGGAGTTCCGCACAAGGCCGCTAGGTGTACCTTTGCTCCATTTTTGAGCAGCCCACAACAGTTCATCCTTTCTGTATTAGGGACATGAGGAGATATCGGCATTTTATCAAGCAGGGCACCCAGAATCGTGAGGAGAGGAATAAAAATCACCTAATTCTTTACCATTAATGGCTTTGAGTTATTGGAGCAATACACAAGGAACTCAAGGTTCGGCTTCTTGGGAGAAAAGCGCAATGGATTAACATTATTCTGTAAAAAGAGTGGGAACGGACAAATATTTTTTCTGCGAGGTAGTTGGACCGAATTATGATGGGCTGGTGACTGAAGTCATTCTCTTTCCTTGCTTCGGTTCTCTGTTTTGGGGGATATTTGCCGTCTGCAGTGTTTCCCTCTAAAAAAACACGAACATGGTACAAAAAGGACGCGAATGAGAGGGAATGGTTTCCGGAGATTACGCTTTAAGGTAATTGTGTGAGGAAATTATTTCTGCATGAAAAGTCTGTCACGACGCGTGTAGTAGTTTTACTTCTCGTATATTGCTTCTCTGTATCTTCCTTGGAGACATAAATTACGCGAATCGGGTTGTATGAAGACAAGTCCTCGACTCTCTAAACTTAGGATTTTAAACGAAATCAACCCTTTCACGACAAGGACTGAGAATCTACACAGAAATAGGTAGATTTACGGGGATATGATGACATCGGAAATATTGGATGGTTGGGAACATTCATTAACCCTTTAGCAATTTGGGACAAAATCTCATTACGTTCACAATCGAGGTACAAAGTCTACGGGATGTTTTCGATAACACCTGTGCCTGTTTCATCTCATACGTTTTCATAAGATCATGACAAAATGATCAGCCACTGAAAACACCTGCAGTCATTTTGGCGAACTACATAGCAGCGGTCTTTCCACCGTGATGAGAAATCACCAACCTAAGTCATTAGTCTTTTAATTGTTATACAGTATTCACGTTTGATAAATGGAAATCAAAAAATTTTAGACATAATTAAAATTAATCTGCCAAATTACTTGGGCTAATATTAATTGATTCATAATTAACCTCACGAACTAGCTGTGAGACAGAACACTTGGCATGCATCTCATAAGGTGCGCGTTTTGCATTGTGGGCTGAAGAAGCACTCTTTCGACTTGTCAAACTGGCTGTAATGGTTCATTGCTACTCATCGATAGGAAATAATACTATCCACAGATTACACTGTAAAATACCATGTCTTTGGAAACGTTAAAAGGAGTAAAAACGTTAATGGTAGGCTGTTAGGTTAATATAGCACGGACCTTCGAGGAGAGCAATAAATGCGGTGTTTGTGCAGTGGAGGAACACTTGCAGGAAAATCCAGCTGGATTCACCCTCTCTCTAAGTAGTTTTAGCTCCAGTTTCCCGCAGACATTGCACATACGTATAGTACATTTTACAATCTGGATAAATCCAACGATAGAATTAATATTTTCAACAGTGGCTAATATTGCTTTTATCTAGTCTATTCTGTGCTGCTATTTCACGCTACTCACCAAGGAGGAGAACGGGTTGTCGGCCCGTTCACGTACACTTGGCAGAGTTTTGTAAAACCTTTAGATAATCAGATCAACTGAATATGATTGTAATTACGAATTTCCTCATAAAAGAGAACCCACTGATCAGCGATAGCAGCAGTCACAACAACGAATGGAGGCTTGTGTGGGTTTGCTAAACTGCAGTTGGAGAGGTTGCTATGTTTTTTGCGTCATCGTCATTAAACTTGTAGCCTGTTTAAAAAATGGCAGCCCCATTGGCCCTGTCTAAGAACGCACCAGACTGACGACTGGTCATTTGCAATGTGGCATTGTCCTCTCAAAATAACTAAAATCTTTAATGTCGTTTATGTCATGGAGGGGAACGTATAACCATAATAGCAGTGTGCCCCACTTGTGACGTCCGAACTCAAGGTACCCGATCCGTACAGGGGAGGGAGCCCGTTCATAAATAATCGACGCGGTGATTCAGCTGTGTCACATTGTCAACGGTCTGGTGATTTAAAAAGGTGTTATCTATTTCTTGCTTAAAGAGGTGTGTATGGAAGAACACTGTCTGCTGTTAATGTATCAAAACATTTCTGTACCGTTTATTCACTGCATTCAAACTCGCCGTTGCAGAGATGGCAGTTATTTTCGAGCGCATTGTATTACACAGGCGTACATCACAGCGGATGATGAATGGGCTTCGAGGACGGTTTCCTCTGTTTCAAAACAAAAAGTCAATGCTGAGAGACTTCATGTCTCACCAGGCATTATTTTCCTCATCAGTCTTGCTGTCAAGAACACAGTTTAAAAGCCCAGAGGACTTAACCTGTCCTGTGTCACTCATTTAGATTTGTTTATAGCGTTGATAGTTATCATGTCACTGTTCCATGAGACCTGGATATTCCCACTTTTACACCTGACCTCCATCCCACCTTTTTATCTTCTTTTATTGGAGACATTCCCTTGTTCATACCCATTATGCAACTTTAAGTGTAGGTTGTTGTAAAAATGCTTAGCGTTTTACACCACTGAGCACTCCAACTCTAATGTGTCTGTGATACCTGGGGCCCTCTGGTTTGCAAATAGAACGTCGGGCCTGTCATCGCCCGCTGCTGTGTCCAGCCTTGCAGTCAGATGCAGACGACTGACTCACAGGCAATTAGAGCTGGATTTTATGTGATCAGAAAGGGAGCTTGTCTCGTGAATATTTTGGCGATTTCCTCCAGACAGCAACTGATTATTTTCTGAGTAATCATTTGTACATGGCTTACATGGCTGCTCACAGCAGGAGCGTAGAGGGAACAACAGCGTTTGCCCTTTGAAGAGAGCTCGGAGTTCTTGCTCTGTCTTTCAATGCTGGTTTTTAGAATTTGCCATGGCTATTCATTGATGAAGTGCTTGGTGGGAGGGCTACTTGTAACCATTTTATATGTGTGTGGCCTTTTCATTTGTGTGTTTGTCTGTCTGCCCAGTTGGTTTTCCTTACTGCGTTTTCACAAACAGGGCCCACTGTTTGTGATACTGCTGAAAGTGCAAACATGCCAAAGTGCAAGTTTTGTTGATTGAAATCACCTCGTAACAATAGTTTGCCAACTGTATTTTATTGGTACAACAGAAATCCTTCTCATCTGTAGACATGACAAGATTCTAGTGTGATGTGACACTGTCAAATGAATTAAAGTAATTGCAGTGTATGCATTTGCATTTATTGCAAATGAAAATAATGGTTACATGGAAATCAAATTTAGAGATGGAATTTAAAAGGTCTGGCTACTCTCCATTTTCATCCATGCAGGGTTTCATGCAGAGTTTAACTGAAATGAAAATTGCTCATGAAATGTACATGCGCACAAACATGTTATCTCAATGAAATGAACGATAAAACCATAAAAGAAAAATGGAGTAGATTCCATTTTAGGGCCAAGAGAACTTTGTATCTATTTTGGTACAAACATTAACATTTAAGTATAAATGCCCCCATCAGAGTGTTGGCGTTAAAATAGACCTCTAACCCGGAACATGCATTAATTAACAATAAGCTGCTCTTGTTCCTTTTGTTCAAGGAATGCCTTTCCCAGCACCCATAGCTGCATGTTGACATAAGGCACAGTCACACGCCTCTTTAAGAGTTCCTGAAAAGTGCCAGCGACTTACAGAGAGAGGCAGAGCCTGATCATGACTGTTACCCAGAGAAGGAGACTTTCATTACTCATCGGGAGCAGCAGCAGTTGCAGTGGTTGCCGGGGCCCATTTGTCCAACTTCCCCTATAACGAATTCACAGAGACAGAACTGGCCCAGGAGGACTCGACCTTCATCTGTTTTTTATTCACCAGATATCTATTCTGTATGGACAGGCGGTGCTTTTTTTTATCCCTTCCCTTTTTCGAAAAAAAAAAAAACTTGTGTTTCTATTCCATGACGTTTTAAGAGGAATTTTATTGTGGGCTTGAAAGGGAAAACATCTTCCAGTTGTGTGGTGTGTTGGGGAGTGTGATGGGGTGTGAGACAGAGGCTAAATGTCTTTTAATGGACCTTACTGTTGAGGCAGTCGGAATGTCACTTCCCACTTCCCTCTTGGCACAGAGGCACTGGGCCCTCACGATCGATGTGAGTTCTGTGGCACCAAAGGTGTGAAGGGTATTGTGACCTCACGGTATCACCTTTTTGGCACCTTCTGTGGCTGCCCATTCAAGTTGTGCTCGAACATGTCCTCCCTAAGGAGTATGTCGACACACAATAACTGCAATTCAGACTTGGAGACTCTTCTCACTACTGAGAATATAGACCACATGATCACTCAGAGGGCGATCATAAGGACTATTTTTTAGCTGTCTCTCTGTTTGTCCTTTAGCTGTCTGTCGCTCTTGAGGACTTTCCTGATGCACAAGCCATATACAGTATAGCCTTGACTCATGACCTTGAGCATCCTCAGTATTGTGCTTGTTGGTGTTGTGATGAAAGGATGTTGGGCGTTGTGTTTTCCTGTGTCGTACTCCCATCGTGGCCCTCTGGTGGATAGCAATCAGAGAGGGCATGTGTGCTGTATCTGATTACTCTTTGCTTCACAGACACATGGCTCAAGGCCATACAAGCCCTTCAGTCCCTCAGTTACTAACTGACTAATTATGGCGCTTTGATGTAAAGCAGTTTGAGCAGACCTCCTCAGTCATCGGATTGGAACTTGAGGGAGTCGTAGTGACACTGTTGATTTCTGAGACCTTCTGTGCAGCGGAGATGAGCAGGACGTTAGATACTGGTGCTCTTCCAGTCGCTCTCTCTGCACTGCCGTATTAATGGCGGTGTAATGTAATAGCAGAGTTGCTCATTTTCCAAATGTATGATAATGACTTTCCCACGCATTCTGGCGAGCAGGCCTGGTCCTTTGTGCCCCTGAGCGGGAGAGTAGGAGTATATGTTGTTCCTGTGGGCCCTGCGATTGGTTGAGGAGCCGACACTGTGGCAAGAGAGCGCTTTTTTGTGGGTTTTTTTTAACGCCAACATGGTGCTTCGTGTCTGACCCCGGCGGAGCCTGTGTCACAGCATCGCCGCCAGGTGAATCAGTCCATCCCTCCCACATGGCCACGACCGCAGAGCTCAGGAGAACACTTTCACTCTTTCACCCTCTGCACACCTCTTATCCCATCATCTCTCCCTCTCTCTCTACTTCTCTCTCTCTCTCTATCCCTCTCTCTCTGTCTCCCTCTCTCTCTGTCTCTCCCTGTCTCTTGCTCTCTCTGTAAAAACTCACAACTTCACTGAGAGTTTGCTTTTCAGGGCACCCACTATGGTGAGAGTGCTTATGTAGGAGATTATGTCCTGGCGAGGCAGAGGAGGCATTTGGCTGTGCTGTGCTGTGCTGTGCTGTGCTGTGCTGTGCTGTGCTGTGCTGTGTTGTGTGTGGCATGTGGGTTTGCTGCTAGAGGTCTTGCTGGGTGCTGTTGTTTCAGGGGAAATCTCAGCAAGAAGAGGAATGAGCTGCACAGATGCATGGATGCTTAAATAGATACAGAGAGTGGGAGAAAGACAAACAGCAGAGAGAGGAGGGGAGGGGTGGTGGAGAGGGAGGTTGCAGGCCACTGTAGGGAAGGACGAGGCTGCATTAGATTGGGCGCAGCATTAGATGAGTAATATGTAAAAGAGAGAGGGAGAGAGAATGAGAAAACGAGAGAGTCGCCAACCACTAATACCACTGTATTACTGCAGGCATGTGCTCAACAACTAACAGCACGTGTGGACTGCTCATCTCCAGAGGCCATACTGGGTGTGTGTGTGTGAGAGAGAAAACACACACAGATAGAGAGAAGTGAGTGAGTGTGTGTGGGTGTGTGTGTGAATTTCTGTGTGTGTTTATGTGTGTGCGTGGGTGAGCCATATCCCTAAGGCTTCTATATGTTCTATCTGCAGAAGTGACTGCAGCACATGAAAGAATAGTTGATGAATGTGGCACACTGTAGCTCTTCATCTGGGTCTTTTTATCAACCATTCAGGTCACATGACTATGAATACTAACTAGGAATTTAAAATGTGATCAAAATCTTTCATATTGAGCATGGGTGATGCTGTATGTAGTCATATTACAAATATATGTTGTGTAAATCAGATTTCGCTGTGGTAGTAACGCAGACTTATCTTAAAGAATTGTCTTCATCTTCAACATTTTGAATTAAGTTTAATTTGTAATCTTAGCATGCATTGTCAGCAGGGTCCTAAATTAATGTTTAATGAAGACAAAGAAAAAAAGCAACAGCAAGCCCAACAGAGATTCTGCTGTCAAGAGCTGTTCCACTCTCTCTCTAAAGTGTGAGTGACAGTTTTACCAAGGGCCTGAGATACAATGGGTATTTTACTTTTCACACAAATGGTGGTCAATTTTTAATGAGCTAGGAGAGGAGCCTTCTGATTCCTGCTCTTAATTTGCCGCGACATCGTTTCTCCCCAGCCAGCCCCGGCAAACCCTCCAAATCTTATTCGCTTCACCAGTGACCTGCAAGCTAAGCATTACCGTCCGGAAATAGACATGGACCCCCCACACACACACACACACACACACACACTCCCCACTACTCCACCTCCTCCAAGCCTATAAATTTCCCAAAAGTCTTATTGGAGGTGAAATGAGATCATTAAGGTCAGTGTGAGCTTGCATGGAAGTAAAGCACGCTGTGATGGAATGTTTAGTGTGTTGACTGGCTGCGGTAATAACTCTGGTTGGCGCACTCTGTTCCCTGCTTTTGACAGCTTTGGTGAAAATAATAGGCTGTTTGTTTTCTCTCAGATCACCTATATATGATTGGGGACCTTCTACCTGCCCCTGCAGGGGAATATGCTGAACCTCATTAAAAACTTCTCCATGTGCAATCTTTCCCCCTGCTGTTCCAAGCTGGGAAATCTCATATAATTATAGGGGGAGATGATTGTGTAGATATTGGAGGAGGTATGGGAGGCCGCTCAGTCTTATCAGGTGGATGTTTCCAAACAAAGTCAGGTGATCAGACTTCCCTGGAGAAACCTGTCAGTTCTTCTCTCATTTCATCTCCTGAATCCCCCACACAATGGCATGGCTTATAAATATATGCAGTGCAGTTGTCCAAAACTAAAAGATAGGAAAAAAGCATGGGGGATGAAACATGAAAGGATATGTCCTTCCTCACTGAGTTTGTTTGGGATATTAATTTATTTAAATAGGATGTAGACAAATATATCAGGTTCAGCTTATCTTATTGAATATATGCATTGGGACAACCCCCAGCTGAAGGAGTCTGTGGCACACTTCTTCCCTGGAGAAGCAAACAGAAATATGGAAGAAAAGATGCAAGGCCAAGAAAAGCAAAATGAGGCACCAGACAGTGTTCACACTGCCTAGAGATCTGAATATAAAAGTAAAGACAAAGAATTTCTCCATGCTTGATCAATTGAGCTCATTATGATGGGGAACACTCTTAAGTAGGGGATTTGGGGAGATTTATGCCGAGAGTATGCGGGCCATGTCTGAAATTTATTCTCAACACCTGGAAGAGCTTAATCTTGAGGGGAAAGTGTGGAAATTGAAGGAAAATAGCCAGTGTTCTTCCATTCGTCCAAAGACGAGACCGGACTTATGCAAAACAGCCCATCACCTCAAAGTAGTCACATGGAAGTAATGAATGTCTATCAATATTTTTTAAACAGCCATGATAGCGGATTAATACTACCAGTCCCCCCCACACCCAACACAGACATACACACACACTCACACCCCATCTCTCACAAGAATAGCTAAGCTCCTTATTTATTTTGTAGGCGCCTCCTGAAGTTTCTGTGGCCGTGTTTAAAATAAGAACCAGTGTGCGTCTGAACCTTGTAGGGGTAGTCTTGGCTCTCCTCAGCAGGCTATGGGATGCAGTGATTCAGATGTTTGCTGAGATTAAAGGGCAGTATTGCATCTCCCACAGCAGTGTGCTGGCCTCTCATCATCTCCTTTGTTAGCCATCATTCACCTAACTCTGTCAGCTGCCGTCATGTTTGGCCTCTAACAACGGTCGGTAGACAGTTAGATTGCATTTATTTGTCCTTCTGCAGAGTTTAAATATTTGACCGTGCCTGGTGGAGATGCTATAAGAGGCTAGCGGCATGGTTGACGTGCTAGGATGTTTTTTTCTGTCCTTTTTGGCTGAGCTGTAAAAAACCTCATGGCACTTTTATGTGCTCATTAACAATACACAATCAATGGCGTAGATTTTTCATCTCCCCACTCTGTTTATCTATTTGCCTCATTATTTTGGATGAGTGACTGTTTTGCATTTGTGTAGATGCATATTATTTGTACACACTTGTCAATAGACAACAGTTTGTTTTTGAAATATGATTTTGTTTTTCTTGTGTGTGTGTGTGTGTGTGTGTGTGTGTGTGTGTGTGTGTGTGTGTTTGAAGTGACGTCAAGTGCTCAGACGAAAATGTGTGTTTGCTCGCGGACAAATAAAGTGACTCCAAATAAAAAGCCCCTTTGGAAGTCCGGATAACTAATCATTTTGACAAGCACACATTAAACACATTACAATCCAGGTCAGATGTTCTCCCTGTCACTTGTCAAGGGCTTTGTCGTGTTCCCTGTGTAAGTGCACTTCATTTCACAGGAAAGTTTTTCTCCTGGTACTACAAGTGTGGGTTAATAACAGGACGCTTTGCATAAAGTGACAGTGGTTTCTTGAATTTTGCATTGGGTGAAGGCAGCCTACGCCTATAGTGCTTAAAGAATGTGATTTTTTGTAGTAGTGCGTAGTAACAGTGGTCTCTCTGTGTGTGTTGAGGAATATGGGAATCCTTTTAATGTCTCACATGGCACTCTGCCGGAACTAAGCATGGTATTTCCCCCCTCCCCCTCCGCACTTGAAATGGCGATGAAGGGTTTTTTAAGTGTGCTTTGAATGATGCACTTGTTGCTCATTTCTGTTCGGTATGCACACACACACACACACACACACACACACACACACACACACACACAGTAGCCTGAGTGTGTGGCGATACAGTAGAATTCAGGACAAGTGTCCCATTGTGGGTGAACATAAACCCCATTGTGTTGCTGTGGGAGTCCTGGCAGTTTGTTCATTTCGCCAGGCTAAATGAATGCTGCTGAAAAGCGCCTGTCAGTGTGTGTTCACTGGGGAAGAGTTGCCTGCAGTTCTAAATGTGCTCCTACTCCTCATTAAGACTGGTTTCCTACGGAGGATCCAAATATAGCTTTCAAAATGTGCGCAAGGTTGAAAAGTTCCCTCTGACCACTTTACTGCAGGAAGCAGATACAACTTGAATTGGAGATTTGGGCACTAGGAGGACATCAAACGGTGCCAAACTCATGTTGTTTACTGACATTCACTCCAATTTTCCCTGATGGTATCATTGTTTGTGTTCAATAAACTTTTTTCCTCTGTCACATTTATTGATTTACATTTCTTGCAGTATGCTTTGATCTGACAGTTCTATTTGTAGAGATGTGACCATAATACATTTTACTCTTATCTTTTTAATATTCTTTTCCTGCTTAAATGAAATGGGTCCTTTGCCAAATGAAATGTAGTTGCCTCAGCCAGCAATTGCTTATTTTTTCAGGTTTGGAGGCACTGTGATATTGCCTCATATATGACAAGAGTCGAGAGCTACAAACACCAGTGAAATCTAGCACTTCCCCATTGCTCCCTCCTGTTGTGCTAACAAAGTCTTTTCTTTCTTTCCTTTTTTTTTCCTTGCAGGATATAGACCCGAGGCTGAACAGGATTTGATTCTTCTGCGGAAGAACCACAGCAAATGGCTGCTCTGTCTGTGTCACCGGGGTGGGCCATTTAAAGGAGTCGCCCTGATGAATAGATTGGAGTGGAAGATGTTGCCCCTGCCTGAATTGTGAAATCAGTGGGAAATACCACTCGCCATGCAGACAGCCTTTTGAGGGTTTTTTTGGCAGCCACGTGTCAGGCAGACCTTTTAGTTTTTGCCTTTGATCTTGCTTCCTTTTTTCACTTAACCTGCTTCCCTCACTGGCCCTGCCATTGGATACCGACTGCACTGCTGCCAGGTGCCAGCCGCCTTCCACGTCGAGCTGAGCCACTCTGCCCACCGTCTGGTGCTGGTCTGGCGCAGGTGGTGCCCGTGGTGGAGGAGGCATGTTGCCACAGCGACCCTGCCGACTACGGAGCGCGTGTAGTGCCATGAGGCCTCGGATAGGATTTGGCTCGGGTGCGGATCCAGCCTTGCTGCTGTGGGTGTTGGGCTTCGCTCTGCAGGCCCTGCTGGTGGCCGCACAGAAACTGGACGAGACGGACCCGGTGGTGACCACCGCCTACGGGCGGGTGCGGGGCTTCAAGAAGGAGCTCAACAACGAGATCCTCGGCCCCGTCATCCAGTTCTTGGGCGTGCCCTACGCCGCGCCTCCCACGGGCGAGAGGCGCTTCCAGCCCCCTGAGCCCCCGATCCCATGGTCCGACATCCGGAACGCCACCCAGTTTGGCCCCGTGTGCCCCCAGAACATTCTGGAAGGCAGGCTCCCCGATGTCATGCTACCTGTGTGGTTTACCAACAGCCTGGAGGTGGTCTCCTCCTACGTTCAGGATCAGAGCGAGGACTGCCTGTTCTTGAACATTTATGTGCCCACGGAGGATGGTGAGTTAAATGGCAGGGCAGACACGAGGCTTTGGCGAGTGCTCACCTCTCCTTTTTTATCTTTTGGTTCTTTGGGTTTAAGAACTCCTCCTGTCTGTGCTGAATGTGATAAGTGGCAAAACAAGCATGACCTCTGCATGTCTTACAAGCATGCCACTGCTTTCTCTGTGTGTGTGTGTGTGCGTGTGTGTGTTTGTTTGTGTGTGTATGAGTGGTGTGTGTGTGTGTGTATGTTTGTGTTTTTCTGTCTGTCTCTCCGTCCGTGTCTGTGTGTGTTTGTCTGAGAGTGTGGCTGTCCATCTCTGTCCTAACCCCCCCCCCCCCCCCCCACCTCCTCGCCTCGTAAACTCACCTCCCACAGCACGTCCATCCAGGTGAATCCGGCTCCTCCTTTATCCCCTTAGTCCACCCCTGTCCACCAGTGACCCATCATTTCTCCATTGTGTGTGCAGGCACAATGAAATGAGGTCTTTAAAATGGGGAATCTTACAGTAACAGTACAGTAATAATGATGGTGACGTGTTCATGATGATGATGATGAACATGATGATGACAGTGATGATGATGATGATGATGACAGTGATGATGATGGTAACCATGGTGATGACCTAAGACAGCGAGAGCCTCTCTCTTGTTTAACTTCCTTTTTCCTCCTTCTCACCCCCTCCTCTCAGTCAGATTGTGGTGTTGCATGCTCCTGTTGTCTTTGATGGGGCTCCATGTTATTTTTTAGTCTTCTATTCATTTTGCAGTAAAAAGAATATCCAAGGAATGTGCCAGGAAACCCGGCAAGAAAATATGTAGAAAAGGAGGTATGTATGCACTGAAAATGATCAACTGTAACAAGGACAAGATCACCCCCCCCCCTTCTTCTCCCCACCACACACACCTCCACAGGAAGGGGGGTTGCCCTCAGAGGAAGCCAAATGTGTGTCCTAAAGAGGCATCACAGATAGATTGAATACTTGAGCATCTCCTGTAATTGATGACCTCAGTGGAGGGGTTCACAAGGGGAGACGCTGCAGAGACTGGGATTAGATGGGTAGAGGTTGAACTTGTGGAGTCGAAGCTCAATTAAAAGAGATGGTATCTTGATTCCATTGGTCTAGGCAGGCTGTATCGATCATGGCTTCATCAAGATAATGTCAACACTCAGCTTTGTACACGTGCATACACAGACGCACTGTCTCCCTCTTCTCTCTCCCTCTCTCTGTCTCTGTATCTCATACAAACACGCACAAATACTTATGTCATTGTATCACTTCTCTTCTTGTTCCATTTTCTCTTTTAGATATTCACTTTACTTTACTCTCTTATGTCTCCTCTCTCTTTCTCTCTGTTTCTCTTTCTTTTGTTCTCTCTCGCCCCCTGTCCCTCGGCTGTCTCACCCTCTGTTTGCCTGGCACTCTGTGTGTGTCTCTCTCTCTCCATTCCTGGCACACTGTGCCCGGCAGATGTAGTCACAGTGCCCTTGATAAGGGATGTGTCATTAATATGGCCCCTCTGCCGGGGGGTAGGAGGTGTGTGTGTGTGTGTGTGTGTGTGTGTGTGTGTGTGTGTGTGTGTGTGTGTGTGTGTGTGTGTGTGGGGGGGGGGGGGTGCACTTATTAAACATTCCTGCTGGAGAACACTACATTTACACACAAGATCCCCTTCAACCTCTCTCTGCTCGGTGCCAAAACAGCCCCGATCCTCTCTTCTCTGACTCTCCACCTCGTTACCCCGTTGCCTCTTAGCCCAAATTCTCTGCCCTTAACTACGGCTCTCCACCGCCAGAGCCGCCTGCACCCTCTCCCCCCCTCCCGACCTAACTGTCACCCGCTGGACAACAAATTATCCTGCCAGCAAACAGACGCAGTGTCCCTTTTCGAGCCCTGCTCTCTCTCCTTTGGTTAGCGAGGGAAGGTTCAGCCGTGTAGAAATCTGTGTTCCACTCAGGGTGCAGAGGAATGCGTCTTTTTTTCAGATGAAGAGGGAGAAAAACACAGCATGACATGCAAATTATGCTGTCACTAATGATGTCTCCATTTCACGTGGTGCTGAAGACAACTAAAAAAAGGTTGTGTGGTACAGCTAGTGTAGGCTATATGCAGTGCCTGATACAATACTCCTCTCCCTCTCAAATCCTTTTTTCATCATCGCTTGAATGTGTAGGCCACACAGTGTGGAAACTGTTGCAAACATGCTGTCATATCTGCCACACTTCAACTGGTGAGCCTAGATTTTGCTGCAAGTTCTACAGATAACTATTTTGGCTATAAATAATATGTCTTTGCTGCCTAAATAGGAAGCTAGCTGTAGACGAAAGTATTATATTAAGTTTGGGAGGCTTCTGGCTTCATGCATACATAAAGCATCCTGAAACCTCTATGCAATTGCATGTGGATAGAGATCACAGTGCCTCAAGCTGCTGCCTGTCTGCACAGTTTAAATTTAGACTGGGCTCCAGTTAAAAGAAAACATGTGGAGGCATTGCCGTGCACAGTTCCTCCTCAGTGAAATGAGACATGAATTAACAATATGCCACAGAGCCCAGCACAGGGACCACACATGTGAATGCAGGTGTTAGAAGTGAAACAGAATCACTTGTGGCTGAGTTGCTCCTCTGCAGCACTTTGATTGCTTTGAGTGAACTTCTGTCGCCACATCAAGTAGCCATTGTTATAAGATTAATCTCTGGCAATGTATGAGGGGTTTCCTTTAAATAGAACAATGGCTGGAGGAAAATGGCACAGCCAAAAAAGATTGATATTAATGGAAAATAAAAATGGAATTAATCTGACCCTAATCTTTTGCTGTTGTGTAGGATCTAATCACGACAAAGCTAGTGGCTTAACCGGGCAGCACAATTCTTTTTGTCAGAAAATGTTGCATGGGTTTTTGTGTTTGCCTGTTCGAGCCGATATAGCAAGTAGTTAAAATTTAATAGTGTAAAGTTGGTAGCGTATTTACCAAAGCAATGTTGCATAAACGTGATATTCAGTATGTCAGCAGCTATTTAATTTTGCAGTTTGCAATGCATTTTTGCAAGTTGAAAAAAAAAAAAACCCTCAGGGAAAAGTGTTGTTGGCATTGTGCCGTTAAAAGGCGGAGCACTAGGAGTATGGTGTAAACACATGAATCTGATGGGCCTCTGTCAATTGGGGCCACTAAAATGTGCTGTTTAATAGAAGCCCAGAAGTGATTGATTGAAGCAAAGTATTTTGAATTTCATGAGCTTTACTATGCTGTTTGTAGTCAGGCATGTCAAAATACTGAAGTATTGCATGTGGGTTGGTTGTCATTTTGATATTTGCAGCCTAAAACTGAACTGTTGATCAACTTCTTTCACATGTATTATGAAACAGAAATATATAAAATTATTCACATGTAAGCAGTATACTGATGAATTATTGAATCACCAAGTTCAACACTTCAATATCTCAAGTGGTTGCCAGTTATTTTAGACTCACATTTACATTTTCACATTTATATGCCTTTTCCTTTTATTGCTATTCCTGGTTGGATAGACACTTTTTTAGCATTATTTGTCACTCTTCCAGATATGCGGCATAATTATAATGTCAATGGTGAGAATCATCAAAGTGTTGAAGATGTTGACGAAAAACTTTAAAAAAAAAGAAACATGCAGATCAGTAACATGCATTAGACAGCAGCAGCAGTGGCTAATATGTATATGGATTTTTTAGACCTAGGTTTGGCGTTCATATTGTGTTGCAGTGTTTTGGCAGTGCACCCTGAGGTGTGTTGGCTTACAAAGGTGCAGTAGCTATTTGGGGCAGAATAGAAGCCTGGACAGTCGCAGTGGGAGTTTGGTCTTATTTGCCATGTTGGAGCCTAGTGCCAGCGCTAGTTTTAATATGATAACCCTGGGCACTATTTGGAGATGTCACACAAAATAATAAAAAGCTAAGACATGCCTGACATGGTTGTCGATAATGGAGCCTGCCCTCTCTTTTCTCATTCTCTCTGTCTCTCTATTCATCAGTTTCTCTCTCCATCACTTCATTTCTCACTCTCGCTCCATCCATCGCTCCCATCATTGCAATCTCTCACCCTTTCTTTGCATCCCTCTCATCCACTCCTCCCTCATCCTTCTCTATCCCTCCATCTATCTCTCTCTCCCCCTCAGTTTGTCGGCATTGTCCCAGTTTCTGAATGGTGGGGTGGCTCCTGAGGGAGGTGCCAGGCTCGTGCTGGTTGCCTCACACTGAGACAGGGATGGATTTGATGGCCCCGCCAGTCCTTCATCTCCTCTCCTCTGCTTGGGCCTCCTCCTTTTCCTCCTCCTTCTCCTCCTCCTCCTCCTCCTCCGCTCCAGCTTTGCAACCCCTGTGAGAGCTTGACTGTAAAACCTGGGCAAAAGTGCCTCTCATCTTGGCAGAGAGAGAGAGAGAGAGAGAGAGAGAGAGAGAGAGCAGAAGCAGTGCCCATGGGTGAGCCGGGAGTGTGTTTTGCCGCCGTGTGTCTGGTCAGATCCTGCTGTGGCATCAGGGGTGGAGAGTGTTACACTGGCACCGTTCTAACATTGGCATCATGATGGCACTCTTGCATGTTCACCTCCCATAGCCAATGTCATCTCTCTGAAATCAGGCATTAAATAACTCTGTGGCAATTCTGTACGAAAGTGTGTTATGTATAAGAAAATGCAGGCAGAGAGTATGTTATGTATGAAGAAAATGCAGGCAGAGTGCTCTTCATAAAACCCTTCAGAAGTACAACCAATCAATGTATCTATGACATTGTATTGCCTGGTGGACTGAAGACATCCATAGGAAGCAATTTTCTCTTATGTTGAAGTGCACTTAGACAGTTTGAGTGCTAGGGCTGAGAGTAGCTGTATATTTTTTATAATCTTTTTTACTTACCAACTTCTCCTGAACCTTCTTGTAAATGTAAAACATTTTGGATTATGTAATTGCTCATATCATTAATTTAGCCAACATTGTTTTTGTCCTTAATTCTGAACGTGAAAAGTGGACAGATGCTTTTTGTAGTCTTATCAAAAATCTTGGCAATATCAGGTTGGGCTGTAATGAAAGAGATGGAGCTTGATTGGTCGAGAGCACTTACTGTAGTAGTGAGTAGTTAATAACAACTTTACTTTAATAAATAATGTATCCGCTACTGTTTGTTGCCTGAAAAAGGCTAATGGGATATTGCATATACATCCAGCTGCAGTCTCTAATCTTCTCAGAGACATTGCATCATATCTTAAGTTTTCATGAATTTTTAAAATGGGTCATTTGAACCACAGAATGATATTTTTTCCCATGAAATAACAGTAACAATGCCATTGTTGTGGATTTGTTTACTTTATTACTATACACACTATATTACTATAAAGTCTCCTTTCAAATAGGCCTGTATAATATAACGCATATACTGTATAAAGCTTTTTCTATGTACTGTATGGTAATGAGGCCTTTTGAATTAATCGTAGACTGTCCTCTGAATTGAAAGGAGTGGGTATGGTTGCCTACACAAAGGCAACCCATAGTGCCTTTCATGAGATTGTCCTGTATCAAACAAAGTAGTGTGGCACTAAGACGATTATGGTCCTGTGCAGTGTCAAAAACAACATGGCCTTTTGTTTTTTTTATTTGGCACTGAAAGCACTGGACCCATTGCCACTGCGGCGTTGCCAGAGAGGCCTGGGTGAGGATGGCGCAAGAGACTCTCTGGGTGATAAAATGTTTGGACTGACAGAGCGGCTGGCAGCTGTGATGGATTCTACTCGGCCAGAGCGGCGTAGCCGGGTTAAAGGGGCAGGCCGCGCGCAGAGCTCGACGCTCTAGTGTTCCTTATTAAACGCCCACTGGATGCCTCTGTGTGGACGCAGAGCTCGACGCTCTGGGTAGCCGCCAGTTGCTCTCACAGACTCCCTCCTGGCACCTCTGCTAAGAAACTTAATGAAAAAAAGCAAAAAAAAAACAGTTGTCCTCATTTGTTTAACAAGAAACCGCTTTATTAATAGAATATGATAAATTGCTCATATTCAAGGTGTATCATTGTGATAGATAGGTATTCACTGTTTTCAAAAGGAACTTCCCTAGTGTTCAATGCATACTGGCATTTAGGTTGCTGCCTTGGCAGAAATGTGATGTAAACAGATAAGCTGTCAAAGACAGACATACATACAAATGAATAGATTAGAAAATGAGTGACAGATTAGGTTTTCAGACATTGACTATACAGTTGGACCAATTGGTGCAGTATTTTTACTGAAAGTACCTAGTGCTAATACCCCTGACATATGGTTCACAGTTGATCTGATTAACATGTTGACAAATTGTTTAAAAAAATGTGTTTGGTGGTGTGGTTTGGCAAGGACTTAAATGCTATATTCAGAATAATTATATTATTATCTTTTCCTTTTTTATTTAAAATTTGATTGCACCACTTCAATTTTAAAATATTGTCAGCTATATATTTATGATCACCATGATACGACAGCTTGCTGCTGTCAGGAAATATATTTTACTTTCATACATGTATTTTTCACAATCACGGCAAACTCACATTTCACATTCTCACAATTTATTGTGTTGTTGTTATTATTTTACACTGTGTCACAATTTTTAAACATTTGTTCAGTCTAATTCTGAAACTCTTCAGAGGACTGCCAATTTGCCTAAATTACAATGTTTGTTAAAACGCCAAACGGTCTGGATTAAACAGACCGGCGCATGCTATGCTATGGTTGGCCACGTTCCCAGCTGAGCACAAAGCATTTTCTCATAAAGTAAATGACAACCGTTGAACCTGGAGCACAGGAGAAAAAAAGAGAGGAATTGGAGCGACAAGCTGTTGCAGATGGCTGCTCTGCTGGGGAATCTAAGTAAATGCAAGTTTAACCTTGAACTGACAATAGGAGAAGCACACTTGACCCAGTCTCTGTGGCTAATCAGCCAGCCTGCCGTCAGAGTGATACAGAAGGGGAAATAGGAGTAGGTGCATTCACAGGTTTCAATGGAGAAAGATTGGCACAGATTAACATGTCGTCTTTTTCTATGATGTCTCAGAAAATACATCTTTATGCCTGTTTACTTTTAAAGAGAAGAAACCACTGTGATTGGGTGTTATCCTTCAAATGTTCAGTATAACCAATCAACAACCAGGGAGCAGCATAGAGACGTTGTGAGTGTGTTTAGCAGTACACACACCATTTGAACACTGCCACTGGGTTTTCTGAGGTAGTGTTGACTTAATTATTTATATTTTGCTTACCTCACTTGCCTTGTGTGGAAGGGGCTGCAGGTGCAGGATGACGGTTGAAGAAGGAAAGGCAGGCCACAAATGACCAGGCTCCATGGTTACAATCCCCCCTTTCTCCACAAAACCTTTTATTATTGGCCTGGAGTTAAGACCAGTAATTAGTTTCACTGATGGTCAGAAATGTGACTAATTGGAATGTAAGGCCTCAGCCAGTCAAAGGAATAGTTGGCCACTTGCTTACACAGGCATACACAGCCCATTACGAGGCCAGACCTCCCCATGGCAAATCGTTGAGATTTTTTTGTGCAATAGACACCTTCTTGCCTCTAATTAGAAGAAGGCCATCAATAACTCATCTCTCCCATCATTAAATATATTGGCATGAGTGCAGTGCCCCAACAGTTCAATTGCTGTATCACTCGCTTGCAGCAGCTTCCATTGTCCTTGTTGCAGTACTCGCCATTGAAATCGGGGTCATACTGCAAACTCATGTGGGTAGATGTACATACCCTACATACACTACTTGGGTAAAAAAAAAGATCTCGGTATTGTCAGTCAGATTGCTTTAACACTCAGAAGGATAGACTGACATGAGCAGATAGGACCACAGCATATCTGTGCACCCACAAGCAGTGTTGAAGTGGTGCTGAAAGAGTTTGGTTAGACGTTAGGCTTTGGTGGTGCTGTGCATCTCTGAAGGGGATCACCTTGAATGTTAATGGAAGATTTTGTACCCACTGGCAGATAGTTCTTTTGAGTGTAAGGACAGGGCTGGCCTCCGTTAAAATGTGGAAGGCTGTATCTGTTTTTTTTTTTTTTTTTAATGTGAAGCCTGTATTTTTAAACGTGTCCAGAAGGCACATTCTTTACAGTGAAATGAAAGGGTGTTGACACTAATGATATCATGGCTAAAAATATGCTGACGCAGTTTCACAGAGATGTGAAGGAAGCTCCTCTACTGCATTAAACTACAGTTCATAAATATTTTTTTAAATATAATATCCCTCTTTTAGTCAATAAAAGGACACAGTGAACTCCCCCGTTGCTCAGTGGTCATATGTTTCATGTTATTTTGTGAGGGGAGTGAGATCGATGCAAGTTCATAATTTATACCATATTATATCCAGAGGTGAAATGAGAAAATTCACTCCCCTCACTTTTCCCTCAGTTCTAACCTATAAGCTTATATCTGAATAGGTATTAATGTATCATTTAAAATTATTTTTCATATGAATTATGAACATTAACATATTATGTGCTTATACTGTCATGCCTTTTTTTGGATACATCACAAAAAGTTCAGCATCTTGTTTGAAGGGTGAGCATAGCACCTTGGCAGGTGCAATTGTTTGTGTTTGAGTATATCTGAGTGTGTGAGTGGGAGTGTGCCACATATTTCTGTGCAAATTCTGGCACCCTATTCCCCCAGCCCTCAACTCTTTGTTTCTTTCATTTCATGCACAAAAGAAAATAATGACACATTTCTGTCATGTGGCTGCCATCCCCTTAGGCCCTTCAGCCAATCATAGAGTTTGATGTGGTCCAGGGAGAGGCAGGCAGGGCTGATAGAAGTAGGCACTCATTGCTACCAGACAAAGCCCTTGATAGATCGTAGCTGCTGGCTGCTACCAACAAAGCAGCAGTGTCACCATTAATATTAATTCAATGAGGAGACATTCTCATGAAACAGCTTAGACGGGTGTAGAAAACACACAGTATACAGTATCTAATACAACCAGGACAAATAGTTGAGTATTTCTTGCACATAGTGTGATTCAAAAGCAGTGTTTCATTTCTAGAGGTCTGTTTCTATAAGCATACTCCCTAGCGCTTATGTAACACTCTAGAATCCAGTTGAAAGGCAAACTTCACAGTCCAGCCTGCATCCTGCTGTCTCACTCACATGCATTACTTTTATTGAGTTACTGCATGCTTGATTTTTTTCAAATCTGTCTGAGTTTTCCTCCCATTTTCCTCCTATTCCATTGCTTTTTCTCTCTGTTTGGCCAACTTTGGATCTTCCTACTCAAAACTGCTTCGAGCTGGGATGTGGCACTTTGTTGTTTCTTTTATGTTTGTGGGTGTTCAGTGCAGAGGCTCTATCGGCCTGCCTCTTTATGTGTGAGTGCAGAGCAGAAGCTCTATCTTTTTGCTGTGTGTGTGTGTGTTTGAAGATGCTTGTGAGGAATCTGAGCATAACTGAGCTAATGTTAGACATCAATAAAGCAGAACTTCATATATTCCTAGCAAGGGAAGTGTAGTGGCGAGATGGCATAGCTTGGTTTTAACTGTATTTCCAAATGATGAAGTTTAAAACAGCTGGTGAAATTCAATGAAGGGAGATATTGCTGTAAAATAATTCAGTGGTTTTAGCTGTGAAATAGCTTGATTTAATCCCCCATACTTTTAAATTAAAGTCTGTTCTTTGCTGTCTCAAACCCCATTTAATACAGCTCTTAACTTTACTTCATAACATCTGATGACCTCAGTGTTTTCACAAGAAAAAAAACTTTTCACGAGACAAAAAAAAACAAAACAAAACAAAACATTAGTTTGCCCCAGTTTCATTCCTATGAATTCATTTAAAAAGATGGTGAAACTGTACAGAGTAATGTACTTCAGCCATATACACCCACTTCTGTTTCTCACATGTAGGACTAGCATTTTTTCTGACAAGGATAACAGCTGATATACTGTACAAATGAGACATTTATCTAGGCAAATTGAAGTAGGCTAATTGATTAACTACCTGAACCATGGCACCGAGGATGATAAAATGTGTATGGTATGTTGGTCTCAAGAGCTCGCATCAACTTAGCCCATAACCACTCATTTGAGATTTGCACCCCCCTGGTAAAAAATGAAAATGCAATATTATACTGCTTTAATTGCCCCTATCTTTAGTTGAGATATTCTGAACTCCACCAAATTTCATGTGTATGATTAACCTGACATCCTCTGGGGGTATGCCAAGTTATGGGGATATGCCTCTCTCTCTCACACACACACACACACACACACACACACACACACACACACACACACACACACACACACACACAAATAAACAGACACGTGCACACACACATGTACGCATACACACACACACACACACACGCATGCACACACACACACACATACCCACACGCACAGACACACATGCACATCCACACGCATAGACACACGCATAAACACATGCACACACTCACATACACACGCACACTCACACACACACACACACACTCACATACACACGCACACTCACACACACACACATACACACACACACACACGCACACATACTCACAGGCGCACGCACGCACACACACACCACACACACACACAGGAGATGATATATACAGGACTGAGCAGCGGTCATATTTTGTAGCGTTATGCGGTACATCTAGTCAAAATCACTGTTACCATCGTCTCCAACTCTGTTGAGATTATAAAAAAAAAATTGGAATCTGTGATGTTTAGTCATCCATGCATTCTTAAATTTGCCTGGGGGTTAGGAGTTGGTTTCTGCTGCTTCTGACAAGCTTAGCTAGCTTAGGATAAATTACCCCCTCAGAATGACCTAACAATAGTTAAAGAGTGAAAAACGTCCTTACACAATTAGTAATATTACTAGGCTATAATAAAAATGCATAACACTTATGTGCTCAGATGGTGCAGAGGAGGCAGGCAGGGGCAATATGAAAGAAGGTGTTACTTGGAGCTGAAAACACAACAGGTATACCACTACAGAACATTACTCTGTGTAGACAATGTAGAAAATGACCAGCAAGCATGTGCAAGCAAAACAACAGAATAATGCACAAGTGAATAATATTTAATATTTAAAGCATTGTTGTTAGGGAAAGAAACAAGCAAACAAAAACCAATATCTAACGTTTCTCCACAGTTCTAGATGTTAGATGTACACACACCACCCTTGGAGTGCCAAGGGAAGGGGGGGGGGTGGTGCTGGGGGGTACCATGCTGGCAAATTCAGATCCCCTGAATTGTTGGCTCCTCATTCACATGTGAGGGGAAATTCCCAAAAGTCATGTGGTCAATGGGAGGCGAATTTGCAACACTGCAATAAAAACACAGACTGAATTCTTGTCCGTATAGTCACAGTCTTTCAGTTCAAGAATTTTTTTAGAGGAAGAAAGAAAAGGGATTAAAATGAGGCATTCTTTATGCCCAGTGTTTATTTCTTGAGGATTTATGACGGGGCAATATGAAACCGTATGGTGCGCCACACTGGAATAGCTGGGAGCGATTCAGCTACTAAAACTGTCATGTCCTTTAACTGTTAGCTCTGATTAACCAGTGTGGTGGCATTTGGGAATGTGCTGGACGAGCTCCACTAATTCCCGACCTCCTCCCTCATAAAATAGGCTGGGGAGAGAGAGAGGGAAAAAAAGTTAAAAAAAAGAAAAAAAGAAAGAAGATGGTTTGGAAATTAGGTCAGCCCCTTGACACCATCAGTCTACCTCTGTCTGTGCTTTATGAAATATAGCTGTGGCTCCTTGGTGAATGGTGGTATTTTCTGGACCCATCATTTAAATAATTGCGATGAGTTATTGGCCATGACTCTTAATGCGTTCCGTGTCACTGTGCCTGCAATTGTTCCCTCTGTTAAAGCGCTTGCCTTATCAAGGCTCGGCCATAGAGGCCCATGTTTAATTGTATTCAGTCCTCTTTGTTTGGGATTCTTGAGGAGCCTTTTTACAGGGGAGGCGGGTTAATTGGTATTTTGCCTGATAAAGGTGACGTCTAAAGAGCGGCGGTCTTCCTTCTGGCTGCTATGGATGTTCATCCCTGAGCCATGCTCATTTTTTTGGTAGGGAGGGGAGCTGTGGTGCAGTGATAGCTTTCCTGTATTGCACGAGCGGAGCTGTCTCCATATGTACCATGTCTGAATGGAGAGGTGTCAGGAGAGACACTTGTCTTACTGTACTCATTCATCCTTGTATTCAAGCACTTTGAGAGAGAGAGAGAGGAAGAGAGAGATGGGGAGAGAGGGAGGGAGAGTGCGAGAGGGAGAGAGAGAGGGAAAACCCAAACAGCTTGCCACTGCATGCAATTCATGGGTTTCATCAGGTCCCTTTCCACAGGTGTATTAATCAAGCACCATGCAGCCTGCATTCATAATCATGGTGCTTAATGTTATACACCTGTGCAAAGGGACCTGGTGAAACCCATGAATAGCAAATCAAAGACAATGCGTTGCAATGTCTAGCCATTTTACTTCAAAGTGCGTCTCAATGCCTATCAGGTGAATAAAAGACGCTCTTGAAAATGGGCAGAGCTGTCGAATCATTTATATTTCTTTACCTTTCTTTCGAGTAAAATGTGAACTTATTGCTTTGGGTGTTTGTGTGGACTTCGGAAATCAGAGATTTCAGAGTCTCTCTGCCCTCCCTTTCTTAAGTAACCAATTATACATGGATGAATCTGGCCCATGCATAGCTGAAAGTCTTTTCTTCTTTGCATTTAGCCACAGAGACTAATTTGACGAAGTGGACAGGGATGTGAGAACATGTCATTAAAACACCACTCACTCCCAGTCGTTGTACAATAGTGAATTTATGCCATCTCTCTCTTTTCTAACTCTTCTGCTTGGCAGAAAGGAGGACCATTTGAAGCCTAATGATGATTTGACTGACTTAATAAGGGAGTAGTAGTGCCCTTCTGCCATTAAGAGGAAATATGTTTTTGACACAATAAAAGGGGGGCCGATAAATCATGCAGCCTTGACTAATTATCCTCAGGGAGATAGGGGGACATGATGAATGGCAGGAGAGACCTTTTGAAGGACAGCACGCCAGAAGGAGAAATGAAAAGCGACTGACACTGGTGTGTCAGACAAAATGGAGAGAGAGAGAGAGAGAGAGATAGAGAGAGAATATGGTGCTATTAAACTGTGGGAGGCCTCCATGCCCCTTTATATTCTCTACCCTCTTCTGGATGTGATACGCTGAAATCATAATGGATCTTTCAGCAGTCTGACTTTAAAATCATAGGCGCACATATACTGATTAAATGTCTCTCCACATCTCTAATTTTGTTCAGCAACATTGGTTAATTGGGATTGCTTTAAATCAGACATACTGTACAGTCTTACAGCCATGACAGTTTGGCATAATAATTTTTTTCTCTGAATGTAAATTAATGTATATATTTGAGTAGTGTGACATACTATATGCCTTCACTGGATTCACTGTGGGATCATTTGTTTTGTACTGTACCGGAATTTATATTACTTTAAGGACTTTATATTAGGGGCCAAGTAAATAAGGTCACGGATAGACAACATTGACATGCAACATTTAATTAGTGTAAATCATTTAAATAAATATAAGTATAATACTTATCAACATCATGTTTTATTCAGAATTATAAAAGATGTGTTTTGTAAATATTATAGTATACCCTGGCGTACCCAGGATATTGTCAGTTTGTCAATGTTTTTTCCCGAGCTCTCACTTCTTCTCTGAAAAGTCCTGTGTAACAAGTGATTTTTTTCTCGGGAAATGATAGAGCACAATCTTGACCATGCGCTTACAGCCTCACCAAGAAAAGCGATTCACACACAGATGATCCCCAGTATAACACACTTTCGTTGGTAGCGTGCTGAAAGCGCTTGGAGGTGTATGTGATTTCTTGGCTTGATCTAACTGTGGGATGATAAGATGCCTGTTTGACCTGCTAGCGTGTAGCCTCTGGGGCAGTGAATTGGGAGGTAGCAAGGCAGTGGGGGGAACCAAGGCAGCGATTTCCGAGGATGTTTGGTATTTAAGTCTTTGAGAGGAGAATAAAGGGAGATTGATGTTTTGATGGATAGTCATTGACTCTTAACCTTTTCCCCCACATTTCAGTGTGGCATGCCGTTGTCGGATGGGGAAGGAAATTTGCAAAGCTATTACCTCAGTGTCTTTCTAAATCACATGCCCCAGCGTTGAGATGACTCCCATAATACCTGCCATTTACTGGCCAAATTATCTATTATTTTCCTGCCTCATCTTTAGTGCGTTTTGTCCTTGCTGTCTCTCTCTCTGTCTCTCTCTCTCTTTCTCTCTCTCTCTCTCTCTCTCTCTTTCTCTGTGTGTGTGTGTGTGTGTATACACTGGGATAGTCAGAGGGTCAAGAAGAGAGAAGGGTCAAGTAGAAAGGCGGAGGTATATTTTTGGACAAGCATTTATATGATGTAGTGGTTTAGTTACTTCAAACAGTAGGCACAATATCACTGTTCACTGATGTGAATTGAGGTGATTTAAGGTAAATTAATTTAGACAATGACCTCGAATAGTTTGCATCCTTCTTAGGGGGGTTGTATAAAAAGTATTTATTATTTGTGACAGGAGCATGCGAGACTCAGCAATTTTTTAATGTTCTTCTGGATGAGAAATATAGAAATATATAGGGTGCTGGGGTAATTGAATTAGAGGAGAAACTTTCTATAGAGAAAAGATCTCTTTTTGATGCAAATGAGAGAATTGGAGTATTGGATTGTTGTTGCCAATCCCTTTTTCATCCATTCAATTAAAATAAAATCATTTTTCACCCAGACCTCAAATGCCACCATCATTTGTCATCTAGAATGGTGTGGGTGTTTGTGCGGTGAACACCAGAACAGTAGAGTAGCCCCCGAACAGGGGAAGGGGGGCAATAAATGGAGTGGAAGGCACTTAAGGGATTCAGGGTCAGGGTCATAGACAAGTTATCTCTGTATTTAATACTTCCACATGGGGACAGATGAGTTCAGTTGATGGAGGAAGCATAGAAGTTGACAAACCATGATCTTTTGTTTCAATATACAGTATAATGAGTTGCTTAAAACATCACTCATACGTTTTTATTTAGCTTGAGCTATTAATGTTTTATTTCTGGACATAGAATATCAACCTGTCAGTGCAACAACAATATTAACTGGATTGAGCATGTTTTGACCGTATTATGATTTAAAGGTATTAATTATAAAGCGAGAATTTCTGATTAGTAAGGCTGTGATTCATCTTGACCACATCATAACAGTTGCTAGGTCCTTGTTTCTAGGTCGAACCACTTTTAATGACATTCCAAGTGCATAGTCTAGAAAGGTAATTAGCAAATCATTTCAGTGAAGACTCAACCAAGCTAGCGTTTCTGTTGAAGTGACAAAGGAGACCGAGATAGTCAGGAAGTGCTGACAGTTATTAATTACCGGCTCAGATCGCTAAGCAACCAAGGTAAAATGTCAGATGTCTGCAGTTGCAAAAGCAGTGACATTGTGCATGTCTGATGTACAGTCTTAGTTCTCAAGCTTTGTAATTCTTGCTGCTATTTTAAGGCCTTTTTATCTGTCTATTGTTTTAAGGCTCCCTGTGGTTCTTGGTTGAACTCGGGTCTACTGCGTATGATTTCCCACAAATCCTTGGAATGATGTGTCATTTTTAGTCATTATGGGGATATCTTCTTCAGTGTCACCTTGCGCGTTGATATGTGCAGCAGAGTCTCATCTCTGTTGCTTAGGGAGATGGTAGAGATTAAACTCTCATTGAACATTGTCATTTACAGCAACCACACCAGTAATGAGGTTGATTGCCTTTCTTAATTCATGCGTGACATTTTATAATTGCATAATTGCATTTTGTTCATCCTGTGTGACAGCATTGCATGAGTGAGGACACTTACCTGCCTTCTCCTTAAAACTATGTCTCTCAACTTGTTTAGCAGGTTACACGTTAGCACATTGTACTTGTCCATTAAGTCAACTAATGCAGTAAGTCAACTCATTTTCTGCTCTATAGGGTGGTTTTACTATAAAGCACATGTTGGCACAGCTGAAATGCAATAGAGGGGTGTAGGGGGTGGGCTTATAGTTGTGGTGCAGTCTGATATGTGATGTTATCCAGCAGAGGCTGTACTGTAGGTCAATAGAGAACAATGCAGAGGTAAAGTTTATTACATTTTCACCGATTTTGACTACAGAACAATCACCTTTTCGTCACATGGCAAGCTGAAATATGATGTCATTTTAAATAGGGCCTCGATAGCCTGGGAAAAGTAGTGTGAAAGAAACAGTAGCGCAGCACAACTAATTCCTTCTAGTTGCGTTTGGTTGCTTTGATTCTGACATCAGCCATCTTAAATGATGACAGCCCAAGTGATACTGTCAGGAACTAATGTGGTTGCCACTAGCCAAACCCCAGAAGCAAGTCCAATCTGGCTCTGTTTGCGCTGCCAAATGAAGATGCTGAGGTGAAGAGAAGAGAGGGGAGGGAGTGGAGGCCGTGTAGAGGTATGGAAAGTGAGGCGTTATGGCTGCTGGCCATGTCCCCTACTGTTGCTGCAAATCATGGCCTTTAATTGGAACATGTGAACGAAAATACGGCGAAACAATAGCCCTGGACATTTACAAGGTAGTCCGTCTGGGCCGAGGAAGGGTGCGGGAGCTCTCTGTTTAATTTGTTGGCCTTTACGAGCTCTGCAGATTTCCTCTCTCCTTCCTCCCCTCCAGATGCTACTTCCGAAGCCGGCTGGACTGCTGGCTGGAGGCTTTATCGGTATCTGCATGGTATTGATTAACTGACAGGGTAGAGTGAGCAGCTCTGGCCCCCGCCACCTGCAAGGTTCTCTATTATAGTTCTGATTACTGTAATACTTTGGTGACTGATGCGCTCCACATACAGTCATACATTTTTTGTCATTATAGTGCTGCAAGTAACACTGTGCAGACATGGCAATATTGGATTTATTCATGGTGCCGAATGAATGGGTTGAATAGACAAAGATTTTTGTACCGTGGTAGAAAAGTACGGTTTGGTTCGTTTTTGGTTATCACTAAGTAGTTTGGTCATAGTCACTTTGAAGACTTTCATTTAGTCCTTTGAAATATCCAGGGACACTCACATTGCTTGCCTCAATGGTCAATTATTTCATTGGATATTTTCCAATGAGAGCAAAATTATGTTTTAAAGTTTCCACAGAGCAGATTCCACAGAATCAAATGTATTTAACTATTCTCATTTTAAAAAATAAGAATGAAAACCTTTTGAGGTCTTGAAGTGTTTGGCCCTAGGAAAACTAGACATAAACCAGACATAACCCTTTGGCATTTAACATTGAGTGAGTTCACTATCATTTTGCTGGAAAACAGAATCACCTAAATGCCCTCACTCATGATCTAACAGTATGCAACCCTCTGATGCTTCAGGGATTTTAGACATTATTAGCAGAGAGTATTGAGCTTTTGAGAATATATGAGACCCATGGTTTAAATTTAGAACCTGTTTTTTATCTCCTCTGTTTAATTAGGTGTGGTGGAGACTAATTGTTAATGGCATGGTCGTTATTGCTCTGGGTCTCTTTTTTATTCTAAATGGAACAGGCTGCTTTTGTGAGGTATAATTAGGGTTTATAGCATTACTCAAACCCGACTCTTTTTTTTGTGGCAGTCCTCACCATTTTACCAGCAGTTCTTTCTGAAAGCAATTAGTAGAGGTCCGGCTTTTATTCCTCAAAGCATTGGTGAGGTGTTCTTTTGCTGCTGGGGAGAAACTATAGGCCTGTCTCTTTGTACTTCTTCATTCACATCGCTGGACTTACAAAGGACTTTAAATGCTCTTTTGTGACATCAGCTGCTCTGATCGTCGCACACAGACAGCCCAGAGTTTTAGAAACGCATTGGACATTTATCTTTTGGAACACTCGTGTGGAGCAAACAAGTAAAAATTTATATTATATTTGCACTCTTGTACATATGGTTATACCAGATATATGCAATATAATTATATATATATATATATATATATATATATATATATATTGCAAGCGCCTCTGATTTATTAATCACCACTATGTGGATACTGTTTTTAGAATTGATTTAGATTAACTGTTAGTATAATTTGTATTTTTGTAATTTGTATTTAGTATATTTTTATATATTGTATTAAGTGTTAGTATAATTTGTATTTTAGTATATTTAGCATATTCTTTATCTTCTACTGTCCTTACTGCTTAGTTGTGTTTTTATATTATATACTTTAATTACTCTTTCTGCTGTTAAAGAATGTGTTTGTGTTGTATGTATGCTGCTGAGACCTTGAATTTCCCCTGGGGATCAATAAAGTATCTATCTATCTATCTATCTATCTATCTATCTCTCTATCTATGCCAAGAATTTTAGTAGACTTTAATCCAATTAAATTGTACTAAACCGTTTAAGTACATAAGAAAACTGAACCATGTAAGGACTGAAAGAAAAAATGAATGTGAAGACATCTTTGGCCAGCCATCTCTTGAAATGTAGGTTTGGTTTTATAGGCCAGTACAGAAAAAGTCTTGGCTGAAAATTCCTTGTACTCACTGAGTTCATTCCCTCAAGGGGAAACTCCAGCAACACACTGCAACTATGCCCTGCACATCCCAATCAGGAGGCAGAGCAGGCCTCCTCCTGCAGCTCGTATTCTCCCTGGATGCCCCCTCTCAGGCTGCTCGCACACCCAGCTTCCACACACCTTCCTCACACACCTCTTTGATGTAGCATGAGCTCAGTTATTTTAAATCAGCCTCCCCATGCTGGAATTAAAGTAGCCGGCGATAACACATAAAGATTTGCTTTCACTGTGCTATTTTCCTCAGCCTTTAGTGCTTCACGGGTTGGCTGGCATTCATTTAGCCAAGAAGCCAGAGGATGAATCTTGCGGAGGTGTGCTTAGCTGTGTGTAGCCATATTTGGCTTGTGCTGAAAGGAGTGAGTATCATAGGCAGGCCTGAGTCAAGTGTGGGAGCTATCAGGCGGTGTATCCTCGTAATCCACCTGCAGAATTGTGTGAGATGCTGCTGTGCTGTTTCCTCGTGCGACTACGAAAGCTGACCCAACCTGAGTGTAGTGCTTCCTGCCGACATCTCCAAATTCTGGACAACATAATGGGAAACGGAGGGACTATTGTTGCCTGTTTTTTCATCCTCACTGGCACCGCTTTTAGTCAATCTTTTGAAGGGATGGTCTTTTTTACACATCAGAGCTACCTTTGATGTTGCACACCAACCCACTGCCATGGCCCTGTCATAGCCCCAAATTGGCCAATTGTTCACTGTTTTGTGAAATGCTGGCCTTTCTAGCCACTGTTGTTTTTTGTTTATTAGCTGATGTATAAATGACAGTATGGAAGCTTTGTAATTTGTCTGTCTTGGCCGTTCATGCAAGAGATCTCTTTAGTGCCTGGCAGCTTTTTCAACACAACACTGCATTTGAAACTTTACTCAAATGACACCACCAGACCGTAAAACAAGTCCAAAGCACAGAGAACCAGTTGACTAGATATATGTATTTATTCAGTTTGTCAGAGATATTTTGTCATAGAAAATATCCATAGTTTGTCTACAGTATACCCATAGTTTTTTATTCCAAGGATGTACTTACTCAAATGTTCATGCCCATTGCTCACTGTGTTCTGTTTCACATGATTCAGAGCATTTGTCTGCCAGAATGGGTTTGCATGTTTTGGCTGTATGCTTCTGCATTCAACTCAGTTTCCATCTTTATGAAATTTAGATAGCTGATACAATAGAAGTGTTTCATAACTTACCAAGAGAAATAGTTACTCTGATGTGGCTGAATTACTATATTGTCAAAAAACAGCCCTCAAAAAAATAGGGAATGCACTGATTCATCTTGCTGAAAAGACAAATAATTAGGGACGCACCGATCATTAGGCCCGGTGATCAGAACCAGGCGGTTTTCCACTTGATCAGCCATGACTGCCAATCGCACGATCACACATTTTGTGTCGGTGAAGTTTACCTGCAGCTATGTGCACTACATGATGGCTCTTGTCACGTGCACAGCAGCACAGACAGATCTCAAACATGTCAGGTTGAACGTAAATGAAGAGCAAGCTCACATTTTGTTATAGGCCTACCTTTATTAACTTCAAAATAAGCCATCAAGGAGCAGCAATGAAAATGTTCAACTTGCGCAGCATGATTTTAGGCATTAAACATGCCCCAAGTTATTAGTTGCACAAGTGAATGGTCTATCAAGCTGCAGTCACACATTACATAAATTAGATGGACAAGTCATGAACTTGAAAGGAAATTAGAATGACAAGTCATGAAAATTGTTGGACAGGTTCTGTTTTGGGGAAAATTATGAAGTTGTTTAATAGTCAGTGGTACATCTACATTGATTTTCCAATTAATGAAAAGATAAACATGTTGATTTAGCCTATGTTTTGAATCATGAAGATCGGCCTCTCTCTATCTCTCAAGTAATGGTGAAAACAGGCCTTAATTTAACAGTACATTTGTTTGTTATTTTGATTAATAGTCATACATTTGTATTTGTAATTACATATACCTGCTTTGCATACTATCTGCTGTAGGTATTGACATTGTGTGAAAGGGCTTATCTGAATCATAGATGTTTTATTAGTTATTTTAATGTAATGAGCTAGTGTTACTTTATTATTAGTGATTAATGTAATGAGCTAGTGTTACTTGTATTATTAGTGAGTTGATTCTGTTTGGCTTCATCTCTGTTGGGTAACAAGGACATTTTGACTTTGAGGTGACCGAGTCTTGCCTGTGCAGTCACATTAACACAGCGCTTAACTCAAATTGATCACACGCCTTGAAATCCTCCCTGGAGATCATCTCTCTTTGTCATCGTTTTTCAGTTGTCACTTCTCTTAATTGACATAATTAATTTGCTTATTGATGGACTCCCTTGCCTGGGAGGTTTTTAACTTTAAAAAGCAAACATTTTTAGTCACTTAATGAAGCAATTGTGGGAATGATTGTTTATATTTTGCAAGTAGTTTGTGTGAAACTAATGGCTTTTTGGGCAATATTTAATTGATTCCAACAAACCTGAATAAGCAGGGTTTTAATTAAATCTGACAGGGGAAACAGGTTCCACTCAGAAACGCTTTACAGTATAGGGAAATGGCTTGATGAATGATATACCTTGTCAGAGAAGTGGGTCGGGGAGGGCTGTAAGCTCTTGGCTTTGGATCTGCTGTTGTGGTAGGTGTGTACCCTATAAATATTTATCAGCTTGTTAGGATTGAGTGTTGATTTTTCTCCTGTGCCTGAAGTAGAGGTCTGATCCATGCAGCATGCACAGCCATGAGGAGGTTCCGTCCCTGCCCCCTCTCTCCCTCGCTGATTACTTCACCATTGTGTAAAGAGGAGCCATTTCCCCCTCGAGACGCAACCGAGGAGATAATCCAGGAAGACAGAGCATGGCGAAGCTCCATCTGGTTCATGCTCACATGACGTTCTGCAGTGGGTAGCGTCAAGGCACAAAACACTCAATCCAATATATTTTTTTCTCACTGCATGACTAAGCAGTTGGAGCTTTATATTTACATGCAGTCATTTAGCACATGCATTTATATTTGACGAGATTTGTATTTTTCTTCGAAGAAGGAACATATTTCAGTGGCATTTGGTCTCTTTAGGAGATGAATAGTGATATCATAGATAGAGTTAGAGGACATTCCTGGAGATGCTTTTTTATTTGAAGGAGAGTTGAAATGTAAAGAAAAAGGATCACTTTCGTGGCTGCACATTCCGGTTTTACGTTTCAGTCTGTGACAAACAATAGATAAACATTGGTGCTGCTCTTATTGGTGATCGGAACTGTTGACTAGATAAAAAATGGAAAGTTGGGAAGCACACAGAAGGAAAGAAGTTTTATCTGCTGACAAGAGCTTGTGAGGCTACTCAACAGAGCAGACCCTAAGCCTCAACGTGAGGGACTGACCGCTGCTTGACAGGCATGGAAGGGTCCATATGCTGACATCAGCGGTGCACCTGAGCTAACGGATCACTTGTTGATCTGCTGACTTTCACTCGAAACCACACATCTTGGTTTCAAACACCCTGCAGATGAATATCTCTGGGGCAAGCGAGAACAAAGAGCTTGTTCAACTCCTGTGGGAAGTAATGGAGAGGACTTTTATTTTTGTCCTCATCTTTTTTTGTGGAATTCACTCCTCCCCAATTGGTCCCATGTGGGAGGGGAAATATGAAAGTATGGCCACATGAAATAAGGATCATCCCTCTCTCACAGTGAAACTGGCACACTGGCGGCAAACGAGTGGGTCACCTTCAGGAGCCCCAGCCAGCTCAATCCTATCAGAGGGATGCATTTAAGCATTTGATTGGGCTCCCACAACTGCTGTTCCACCTTGGTCGACCAGTCCAGATTTGTTTCATGATGTACCACACAATTTTGAAATTATGACCCATAAGAACGGATATTGTTTCAAATCTCTTAGACATTTTAGTGGACAATGTAGTTAGCCAATAGATAAAAAAGGAGTAAGGCTTATAGTCTGTGACAGTCAAGAGATGGGATAAAGTATTTCTGTATATACATATAGTAGTAACGTTAATCTCAGTAGACATTTCTTAACTTGCACAGATCTGTATAGATCTTGATTGCTCAATAGTGGAGTCAAATGCCATTAGTAAATACAGACCTAACTTACATCTTTGTTACTGTAGTTCAGTGGTGTAGGTGAGTTGATACAGGCTGTTCCACACAGGGAAAACTGCTGCCTTGCAAGATATCAGGAGAGTGAGGCTGAAGTGCTGTTCAACAAGTATGGCAACTATCTCAAACTGCTGTAAAAAGGAAACAAGAAATTCTTCTTAAGATTATGTTGAAATGCCATTTATTTGACATATTTTGCTTAGATTTGTCAAAATCAAGTGAGAAATAAACACTGTACTATCTGATTATACCATCGTTGTAACCATTGATAGTGTCTGGTATAATATATATGCCATCTGTCAGTCAACCTTCTAACGTTAGCCTGCTAGCTTATTTAAGCTAGTTTAAAGTTCTTGCTGCGCATTAACGTCACACCATAGTGTCGGCGTTATTTAAAAAAACCTGCTCAAACCCATTGTTCTTAAAAGATGCCTTAACTCCATAGTCATATCTTATGAGACAGCTCTCTATCACGGCACCAAGGCAACAGAGTAGATGCCTTCCATTTGGAATGCACACTCAGACTGATGTGGTCTCAATATGTCAATATAGGATTTGACCTGCCTGTCACTCAGCTGCTTGTGAGGACATTAGCTCACTACAGTAATTAAGTGTCAGGAATTTGAGCTCTTTCAGCTTTAGAAAGGTGTGTTACATCACTGCATGATTAAATGTCCAAACTGTATGTAGTACTGTATGGTCAGGTCCTTTTTTTCCCCATCTCTCAGTAATAGCACACACTTTTATTGTTAAACATCCCCAAAGGAACCGCAGTCATACCTGCTGATTATCCTAGAACTGAGTTGCAAAGAGATGCACTTGTATATGAAGATGGTAAAGCCAGCAGTAGCAACAATAGCACTTAATTTTTTTCTCTCACAATCCACAAAAAGGAGAAAGAAAGAAAGAAAGAAATCACTAAACCCTGTTTTCAGCACCAGGCCTTTGTCAAGTCCGATGAGATGATCTTGTAAGTTAGTTAGCTTCTGTATGTTTGCTTAAGCAAAGGCCCTTGTGAATAATAAACTTTGCTGACATGATTTTGGGCCCTCACAGAGAATGGAGATACAACAGCATTTCATCAAAGACAACTGATCCCTCTCAGTGTACCATCCAAACCAAGCTACCCTGTGTGACTGTGTGGGTCACGCCCGGCACAGACTGTGTGTCCCCACTGAGGAGCCAGAGTGCCAGGGAGACGCATTCCTATGCATGTCACGTCTACGGCCATCGCTGCGGCGATTTAGACGGTGCTCTGTTGCCACGGTGACAGAGTTGGGGGTCAGGCCCTGGGCCCTCATTACTAAGTTTTAGCATATGCGCATCTCCCCCAGAGTGACAATGAGACGTCTAACTGCGGCCAGTGTGGGGTGGTAAGGATCCACACCGGTCAAGCCACACCACCTGTACTTTTCTTATATCCATTTTTGTATCCTTCTAGACCTTTTCTTCTCAACAGTCAGCCTGGAACCGACCTCTGTTGGGTTGAATGCTCATTCATTACTAAGCTAACCACACAGACGTATCTGTTTATTTTTTCATACTTGGTTCTGTTAGCATTGCAGTATTTCTGTGGATTATTTGGGAATTACATTAAGTGAATTATATTTTCATAATTGACTTTATCTCAAACTTTCAGTTCGGGTGGCAATTTGAAAAGCAGAATAGCATTAAAATACTCACTTACAATGTTTAACTGTGTAGATGAATCCTTAATTTACTTCTTATTAAACAAGGTGTGTGCTATAATTCATTCTTATTGAGGGCTCTTTTCCTTTCTTCTGTCTGGAAGCAGTAGCTGAAAGAAACGCTGGCAGACAGATTAGCATTTAATGGGAATTTCAGGCTCATTTTGAGTTGATATCTCTTGTCTTTGGTCCTGCTCGTGAGGGGATTGGGCTTAATGAAAGCTGAGACGAGGCGTAATGGATGTTTTAGCATACAATCTCTAGATTTGGATACAGGAATGTACTCTCTCTCTCCCCCACTTCACTTGCCAAGTCATCCACTACTACATATCAGAGCTTAATTAAGAGAGAGATGCAGCTCTATGCCCTCTTGTCCCTGATGCTGTCTTTTTAGAGAGTTCTCTCAGAAGGCTGTGTTTTACATGATGGATTGAACAAGAACAGGGAATGAAATGTGTGAGGCATCCGTCACAAGATGGGGCCAGTGGATGACAGTGGGAATTCAACCAACAGCATTGCATGCATTGATTTGGTAGTTAACTCAAATTCAGCAAAAATTATGTTGTGATGTTATGTTAAATATAAATAGATTATGTCGCTTTTAGGTTGTCTGTCTCTGTGGCATTGGGAATTGCACAGCAAAAAATCCATTCTCCATCCCCATCAGGAGCAAGCCAGCCTACGCAGTGCTGTGCATCTGGCTTTGATTCAGCCTGCCATGCGGAAAAGAAATGTACGTCCAAGCCACCCCTATGTGCAAATTCAGACGTTGACTAAGTTTGACACTGCCCTTTAAATCCAGTGGGAGGCCTTTTGAATTAAGTTGCCTAAGACTAGAGAAGTTCAATTTAACAGAAGGTCAGGGAGCAACCTGAAGCCTAGCCACTGGAGAGCCCTTTTGCCTGCTACTTATTGGTAATTTTAGGTAAATGTTTTAATACTTAATTTGAAGTGACTCCTCTGGGTGGCGACGCTCATAGTGAGAGGTGTGAGAGGCACAGCTACGTGTGTGATTGGAGTAATTGCACTACACGTGATACCATGGTGGCTTTTTCATGTCTGCACCTTGAATGGCCTTTTTACAAAGAGCTCATGTCATCCCACAGCTCTTATGTCTTTTGACAGACAGTATTGGTTTGCTTTGGGGGCTGAATTAGTGGAGCCCCGTACCCTGTGGAGAGACAGGCCTTCGCAGCGGGTATCGGCAGGCAGGAGGAGATCCCCTGCCTGAGGGGATTGGACTGTTCTGTCAGAGAGGTGCAGATACATACAGCAGTGGCATGTGCGAGCTGAAACCCACCAGCTTCCCCAACCACAGACAACACCCTCTCACTAAGAGCAGCTCTGTGTCACTGCACCGCCCTCCAGGGTACCAGCAATCCTACAGCATGCCTCTTTACAAACTCTTACATCCGGCCTTTCCCTCCTTCCTCCTGTACCTGTGCCTGACATTGTCTCAGTGTGTCTCAGAGTGTACAAATCCAGGACTTGAGCGAGTGGAGAAACCTGCGGTAAAGCGGCAGCCAACCAAAAGTTTGAATGTGTTTAAGTTCCTGCCATATTTCTCTGATGAACAATTCCCACATACCCCATACAAAATATATTTAAAGGACATTAAAGTTATTTTCTCTCTAGCCATTATTCTGCTGTGGTGAGGTTAAGTGTATGAATATCAGCCGAAGTGTGTACTGTAGGTGTACTCGGTACACAGATGTTTGGACGTCTCAGTGGCATTGGAAATGCTATTTTAAGTTATTTCTCTGAGCAATCGGGGAGTCACACAGCACAAACTAGAAGGCATTGTGACATCTGTTTCAGACACAGGATGCACCTCTAGAGGGTACTAACTAATTCTGTCCAACTGATGCTGGCTATAAACTTGTCTCATAAGCAATCTTTACATTAGATAATAATACATCGGGTGATCTTAATATCATGTTAGCCAGGCGTAGGTGTAATCCTAGGCAACACTAATGGCTTTCATCTATGTATGTATAACCTATGTATAGGTATAATATATGTATGTACAGTTAAAGCAACACCAAAGAGTTTTTTGTACCTTAAAATAATGTTTCCAAAATCGTTTCAGTGGTTCATCAACTCGTAATAGGGTGAACGGCACTTCTGCATTCGCTTTGCAACCCTCTATCGGCTATAACCACACTAGGCAAGTTTGCCAGATCGGGTAGCGGATCTGTAGTTCGATGGAATGAGACATAAGAAACTACAAATTTGACTTGCTTCTGATGTCGCAATACATCATACTTTCATAAAATCAATCAACATACTCTACCTTGTCTGTGGACATCGTTATTTGCAAAGCCGGTGCTGGAAACGCGCGTGCGACAGAGGAAAAGTGCTTTGGTGTTGGTTTTTTTCTTCTGGTGAAATTTGAGACATGGTGAAGATGCTGCAGTGTCTCTGCCTCCGTGGCATGTTCACAGACAGCTGTGCATGCATTTCATATGGGGTTGCAACTTTAGGGGCAACCGTGGCCTACTGGTTAGGGCATCAGGCTTGCAACTGAAGGGTTGCAGGTTCAATCCCCAAAGAGTAGGAAAAATGTGGGTGGGGGAAGTGGTTGAGCACTGCTCTCCCATGCCCACTTCCATGGCTGAAGTGCCCTTGAGCAAGGCACCTAACCCCTCACTGCTCCCTGAGTGCCGCTGTAGCAGGCAACTCACTGCTCCGGGTTAGTGTGTGCTTCACCTCACTGTGTGCTCACTAATTTACGGATTGGGATAAATGCAGAGACCAAATTTCCCTCACGGGATCAAAAGAACATATATACTATACTTATACTAACATTACAGCTCATATGGTGGGTGATTGGTATTTTCAGGCTGAATGATGGTATAAACAATATACTGTTATTTTCTACGAGTTACATATTGAATTGTAAATCAAGCTCACAGATGGGAAGCCACAAGCTGTGATGAAAAGAGCATGCAAAGACAAGGTTTCCTTCAATGTTTAAAGATATGTCTGTTTTTTTATAAACCAAATAGCCTATAATAAATCAAAAAATCTTTGAATGCTTTTCAAAAACAGACCCCAGAAGACTATGCTCATTCCTGGTATTATTTAAACCCCCAAATTATCTAAGTATCCAAGACTGAGCTAAAATCTACTCAAGTTGATGTCTTTTAAAAGAATGAGATATTTTAAATGACTTCATGTGGGCTGCTAAAGTGCCCATCGTACCTAATGCTTTAGGTGATGTGGTGTTCATGTATGAGGTCACAAATGACAGACTATGAACTAATGTGCATTCCTGATGATTCATCAGATATTAAGTAATACATAAATCATGAATTAATTCATAATTCATGTACCCTTACCCTAAAGTGTTACCGAAAATGGTAGGTGAATGGCATACTCACTTTATTGACAATAGTCCAACGTAGTTTTATAGTATATTAATGTAAGTTGATACTATCTCTTTACATCATATACACAAATGCAACACTGCTGTTGCTGGCATGGGGTCAAGAGTAAGAGTGGGGGTAGGTTGCCCAGAAAGGGTGACACAGGAGGGAGAGGAGCAAACATTGGCACGGACGCAACGTATCATCAGATCAACTATATCGGTAGAACCAGTATTGTCTATCTCTTTTGAAAATATACTGGTATATATTTATATACCGATATACTGCCCAGCCCTAAAGGTAAGCTATGAAAGCTTTGACTTATTAACTGTCTAGGGAAGCTACTAGTGGACTAGTTGAATCTTTTTATTTGAATTCATTATTCTGTGAGAAAAGTAAATAGCTGTATTTATAATACTTGATAATGTACTTCAGAGAAAAAAAGAAGAGTGAAGAGAAATAGTTTTTTAATTTTAGTATTTTTTACCATTCCTTCCTCCTTTTACATTTTTGTCATATTTATCTCACTCACTCAATCTCTCTTGACCTGGATTTCTAAACAACAATCAAATTTGCATACTGATGCCAACACACAATCACCCGCATCACAAGTAATGACAGTAATTGTTAGCAGCAAGCAGTTGAATTTTCTTTCTCTCAATTGCCTCTGCTTCCTATCTCTAATCTAATCTTGCGTCTTGCATGAATGCCCACACAGGAATACGCACTTGCATGAATGCCCACACAGGAATACGCCCACACACACACACACACTCACATAGTCCTACCAAGCACATATTCAGGAAAACCCCTGCTGTACAATACAATTGTTGATGGATACAAGAATATAGTGTAAGGTGAGACGGCAATGTGAGTAACAGGTGAATGAGTCCCATGTGTTCTCTCTCTCTCTCTCTCTCTCTCTCTCACACACTCTTCTCTCGCTATCTGGCTGCCATGGTAACCCAGTACCTGTTTGTCGGAGTGGGTGGAGTGAAAGATTTTGGTGTGAAATATGTGCATTGAGATCACAGTAGATTTTGACAGTGTATAGATGGCCAGATATTGTTTTTTCTCCTCAATATTGTCTTTAAATGTTGCTGCCAGTTCATGCATTGTGCACTTAATTCCAGGCACACTGCACTGTGTGAAGCACTTTTTGTTGCATGCTTTGAAGTGTTGTTTGGAATATGATTCACCAAGAAAAATAACCAATAACTTTCAAAACTTAAATTGTATTATTCTTTTGTCTCATACAGTATGTGTATTCTTAAGTAGGCCTTATGTACTCTTAAAAGGTATGTGTGTGTGTGTTTTCATAACAATGTAACATTTTGTAGTATCATTGTGCCCAGTGAGAGAACGTTGCAAAAGTTATTTTGTTACAAAAATGCATAATTTCACTGGAAATACGTACAGGAAGTAATCCTTAAAAAGCACCTATTTAGTTAAGTTTCCTATATGAAATTATATTTTCTGACTAGAATAATAAAGTAAAATAATAAAGCCTAGGGTTTAGTCTGTTTGGTTTGATGGATTATGAGGTTATGATGGTGAATGGATGCTGGTGCTGTTTGAACAAACTAGACAAGTTATCTTTATTGATCTGCACTCCCATGTGTATTTAACATTTCAGTTCACTGTGTTTGGACACAATAGAAGAATTAATTAATGGGGAAAACACCACCATGTCAGGATTTTAGACTATTAGTATCAGTAGCTATCAGTAGCTATCAGCTATCAGTATATTTGTCCAGTGTTATCTCTAAGTTACAGCTAAGGCATGCATGTTAATTGAAAAGTGTTTTGTAGGGGCATGAAGAACACATTCCTGAGTAGTTGTCACTGTTTCAGAATAAAGTGTACAGGACACAGGAGGCAATGATTGTCCTGTGGTTAACACAGAAGGGTGATGTCACTTTAATGTATTTGATCAGTGAGTGAGTGGGTGTACTGTTGCTTAGGCCTCCAACACTCTGTGAGTGCATTAGTACATACACCCAGTAGTGATGATCAATCGGTCGGAGTCCTCCACGAGATCCATAGTCGACCGTATGCCCAATGATTTCCTGCCAGCCTTTTAATGTATCTATAGGACAGGTCGATGCTTCCGTGGGAAGAATTCTATATTTTTGTGTGATGAACTACTTAATCATCTCCATTGGTCAGTTCAGTGAGGAAATCCATATCCATTTTCCTTTTGTCTTTTATTGGCGGTGCACTTTTCAAGTCATCAAAAAGCAGCAGGGGAAGGGAGCCCAGATTAATGGGTTGACTTCAGTTTGGCATACTTTGATACTAATTAAAGCTTTCTGAGACTAATTTACTAGTTCATTACCCTTGCCTGGAGTAGCAATATGTAGGCATTTACCCAAGTCATTTTCTGAAGACAATGCAGGGCCTTGGGTTGTCAGAAGAGCATTTCTTGCAAAGAGCACTCAGTTTCTGTCTCACACTGTCTCTTACTTGTGTTTCAACCCGTCTGCCTAGCTTTGCCTTCATAAGCTCTAACTTAGTCTTTTCTCCTTCTTCTGCCTTTTCAGCCATTTATTACTTATTTTCCCTCCGCCTGCCTGGATTCAGTCCATCTCTTTCTCTCTGGCGCGCCACCTTGCTCTCTTCGTAACTGTCCCAGCCTCCCTTTCTATTTCCAACCTTCATGCCAGTTTTTTTCCTCTTTTTTATCGTTCTCTACAGAGTGTTTTTTTGTCAGTGGAGGACTGCTGTGGTACATATTTATACAGTTGGAAGGCAAACACCAAATGGCTCTGAAATGAGTCGAGGGGGCTGCTGATACAGTGTCACTGCTATTTTTGTCAGCCTGCGTCCTCCATAAGGATGGGATCTGATAAGGGCGACACACAGTTGTTGGTTTCATTGACGAGTCGTATTTCATGGCCACAGCAATGTGTACACACACACACACGCACACACAAACACACACACACACACACACACACACACACACACACACACACACACACACACACACACACACACACACACACACACACACACACACACACACACACATCAGCCCTGACACGCTATACTCCAGTGGCTCAGCATACATTAAATCCCAAGATGCTGGTATGAGGTATTTCAGGCATCTCTCTCTCTCTCTCTCTCTCTCTCTCTCTCTCTCTCTCTCTCTCTCTCTCCCTCTCTCTCTTTCTCTTCCTGTCTATATGCACTATAGGGAGCTGCAGCATATGTCTCACTAGACTGTCATGAGAAAAGATACTTTGATAAAAGCTAATTGGTGCATAATAATAATATTCATAATACTCTCTAACGGAGGCGCAACATAGTTATAGCACATTTTTTACTTGATTATGATATGCCGTTTTGTGTCACAAAGCAGAATAAATCATTAGCTAGCCAGCATGTGTCATTGACATACAAAATAAATTAAAAAACGTGACAGTTTGACATATTGTGAAGTTTGATTTATTGATGATTCTATCCCCCAGCAACACTGCATAGAAGTGGTAGGGGTGCATGTAAGTTACACTAGGTTGGGCTATTCTGGGCAAAGCTGATTTAAATTTAAATTTTCAATGTAACAATTATTACAATTGTAACAATTGTTGCATGTGTAAAGGCTTGTATAGGCACACATGCTTACTTAAGTCTTCTCCTGTTATTGATTAGTCACTGTCTTCTGGAAGTTGCCTGACAGTTGTGCAGATGTGACACTATTTGGTTTGCACTCACTATTTGGTCTCACTATTGGATGTGATACTGACTCATCAAGTGAAAGGCTATAGTTCTCATTAACTTTAATACAAAAGTAAAGGAGATCAATCAACTTGGCTTGATTGCTGATATAACTGAGTGATCAGCAAATGGTGGACATTGATCTAGTGCAGTGTTTTGTTTCTCCACTCTCATTGGTGTGTCAGTGAAGTGTAGTATTGTGAGGATACATTGTTTCACTTTCCCTAAGTTAATTGCCTCTTGTAGATAGGCCAAATAATGAATGACTCTCACAATATTAGTTTGATGATAAACATATAATGTATTTATTGAATTAATTTCCTCAGTGTCCTTCAGAATTATGTTTTTCACACTCTTTTAATTTTCCAGGTGTACCTATCATTTCTTTTTGGGGTTATATCATACTTAGTTTACAGTATGTAAATATGATAGTGGTGGATGGAGTCCAAAATACACATGGAATGTTCAGCACCATTTCTGAAGATCTATCTCAGCATCTGCTGAATCTGTCCTATTTTTTCCCCTTTAGCTTATACTATCTGAGCTATTTGCCTTGATATGAACTGTACCTCTGGCTGTTTTTCTTTTAGTTTTCTTATGTGTACCTCATCATAAAAAAGCCTATTACTATTAACCTTCTTCCCATTTTTCTAATTTCTCTCAGAGCCTTTAAAGTGGATGGCTGGATTTAAACTCAGCTTTGATAAGACATGCTTACGGTTAGCAGCACTCATGATGATAGAGGCAAAACTCTCTTTTTGAGAACATTATTGTAGTTCAAGGAAATATATTTTTCCATAGAAAACTCCATAGAAATGTCTTTCATCTCTCTATTGTGTGTGTGTGTGTGTGTGTGTGTGTATGTGTGTATGTTTATGAGATTTGTTTGCCTGAGGAAACAAACAGATGTTACTGTGATGTAAAACCACACTTTGCTGCTCAATTTCATGTCCTTTGTGCAACAACGCACGCGTTAGTAATGGCAGCAGACGTGTGTCTTAAAATGTCAGTCTGACGGTCCAATCCCTGAGTGACAACACAATATGGCTTTGGACCCTCAACTCCCCAAACTTAAAAAAAAAAACAGAGATGCAGACATCCTCCCACCAAAAATATCTCAGGCCATGTTAGCTAGGACACTGAAGTTATGTTTCAGTGTTGACATAATTAAAAATTGATTAAAGACAGATTTAGTAATTTGTAGACAGTCATCAAAGGCGATCTGTGCTTTGCTTTGCGTCCATGTGTGTGTAGCAAAAAGAGGGGAAATGGAGGGTAAAAGGAATTGGTTTGAATTTGTTTCAGAGCTGGGAAATTATGCATAATTTTGCTGACGTGCTGTCGGAGGCGAGGATGGGGGCTTGAAGGATGTTGATGATGGCGGCAGCACGGCAGCAGGCGCTAGCTACCGATGCTGCCAGTGCACTTTAGCCCTCTGCTGTCTTTCATCCCCGCATGCTTGACAACGCCGCACTTTGAAATTGAAATGATGTGAAAATGTAATGCGCTGGCAAATTAGTCCGTTTGCCGTCCCCACACACGACAGGCCCCTCTTTGAACATCCCCGCTCTCCCTCTCTGTCATTCCTCGGAGGAGCCCTGGTCTCTGTGGCATGCCCGGAGACTTGCCAGCCAAGCCGCATCGGCTGCACTGAGACCTGGCAAAGCTGGCCTGCTTCCTAATGTCAGATTACTGTTAATCACCGCAGCAAAGAGCTGTTGTGCTTGAAGAGTTTAATAAGTCTGCTAAGATGGCACGCTGGACTGGGAGGCTACAGGGGGTACGCTAAGGGACAGAAACACACACACACACACACACACACACACACACACACACACACACACACACACACACACACACACACCAATATACATTTCACAGTTCTCTCACTGTATGATTTATAATTTTCTGAATCTTACCTGATAGTGATGGTATTTTATTTCTATTTCCTTTTTTTTGTTGCCATATTTTTGTGCAAATGTAGATTCTGCCGTCCACTGGTGGTGCCTGAAGGCATGCCGAGTTGAAACAAGCCACCTCTGTTTCCCCTTCGCCTTTCCCACTTCCCCCTCCTCCTCTCCCTCAGTGCCAAAACCCAGACCATAGACTGTGAGAAAGAGACAGGGGGAGTAGAGGGAAAGAGAGCAAGGCACCATTGCTGAAAGTGTGTCTAATACATGTGTCAAAGCCCTCCAATCTCGGGTTTTCTTTCTCATTAAAGGCTGTCCGGAGTTCAGAGAAAATAAATTAATTTCAGCAGACAGATCTTGGAGAGTGTCACATTTACTGTAAGCTTAATAAGCAACTCTACTCTCAAATTTATTTATTTTATTCCACTCAGAAGTGTGGATGCCGTTGCAGGATTATTATAAGGGGGGTGGGGGTGGGGGGGTACAGATTTGCAGATATGCTAATGCAACCCATCCTCAGTCCAGATCAATCAGAGCGCATACTCCGCAACATTCTTTCATACAAAAGATATTACAGAGGAGATACAATGCACATAAAAAACGACACTCAGAATGACCTCAACTTTTTTCCAGAGGAGAGAAGAAGATGTCCTTGAAACAAAGAAAGACGAGCATGCTTTATAGAGGAGTTTTTAAAGAACTGCCTCAGAGATGGAGGGGCTGAGGAGGTGGTGTTTGTCAGAAGCCATATTAATCTAAGTGTATTAGTCATGCCCTTGTGGACTTAACAGTGGCAGCTGGCCATCTCCTATCGGTTTGGTCACCACTGGACATCACTGTGATGTAATACCAATGCGTTTTAATATCTCTGATATATTGTGCTTCTGCCTGTACCAGAAGGCTTTATTGAAATCAATATTTGCCTTCAGAAAGTAATTTGTTCTTCTCAAGCAGTCTCCCTCTCTTTCTCTCTCCCTCTTTCTTTATCTACCATGTGTGTGTGCACACTATCCTACACCACATGCAATCAAGATAGAGTCTATACATTTCCATCCATCTGAGCCGCCGTGGGTGGAAGGATCCCACTGAACAAAACTCAACCAGAAAGAGAGAGAAGGAGAGCACACTAGGGGAGAGGGAAGATGGAGCGAAATGTCTGCTCCGTGGAATGCTCCTCTTCCGATTGACCTGCTCTGCTCTCTCTATCAAACGCTTCCCTCCGTCTCCGCCCCACCCACCTGTTTCCCGACAGGAAGAGGGCTCATTATGAGGTTTGTCATCTCGGCAGTGTCACGCCGCACAGCTCTGACGGCTCCTAATGAAACCTTCCCCGTGCTACCTGCCTTTAAGTCCCCCATCTCCACTCGACCCTAATGAGCCACGGACTCCTCACAGTCTGAGCCCACGGTGACATTTTGGTCCCCCATTTCCCCTTGCACTCCTGCCTGGGTCTTTGGAAGGCAAAGAGGGGGAAAAAAGCTGTTAGCTGTTGGCGTTAGCTGTTGATATTTCAGGACCCGCGTTAGTTCCCCTTTCAGGTGGCAGCAAATAACCCCCTCTCCTTAGAAAGGAGAATGTCAGCCATGTTTTTGAAAAGTGAATCAAATATTCATGAAACGCCTAGCGAGAGTTCCACATCAGGGTAGATGCTTATTTTTCTTCTTTATATATCTGGATGCAAAGCTGCAGTGTTTTTTATTCATTAGAAAAAAAACATTCTAGTATTGCCATGTAATATTCATGCTGTCAACGGCCTGAATTAGTTTTACAGAGAGGAGTGATCTTTTGAAGCCATCGTCTGTATCGCTTCTGTGGTACAAAACCTCCTTGCGACGACAGCACTGCGAGGACTTGAAAGGCTTGTACACACATCCGTGTCATGTAGAACGGCTGCTTGGGGAGTCAGGAGTCAGTGCGCTTTTGACAAGCCTCCCGTGCTGAACACACAACCATTGTGTGGCATCATTCAGAGGAAATGGCACCTCATCTACAGGGAGAATACCTGGTTTGGCCATGTAAAGCATTGGGTTAATGTCCTGAGTCAGAGTTAAGGGACAGGCAAATCAAATGGCATTTATTTCTTGAAATATCTCTTTTTTTCTCTCATGATTTTTTTGTTGAAAATGTCTCTCTCTCTCTCTCTCACACACACACACACACATACTTGTTTTCCTGTCTTTCTGTCATGCACTCCTTCCTCTCACTCTTCTGTCTGTCCTCCCTGTCCGTGCATCTTGCTCTCTCTCTCTCTCTGTCTCTCCCAGGCTTGACTGCTAGTGTGTAGCGTTAAGATGCCTTGCTCCATGGGAACAGGAGGTGAGAGAGCTATGTGGCTGCTTGTGAAAAAGCTTTTAGTTCCATATTCCGTGGATGGCCGCCCTGGGCGTGTTACCGTGGAGATCTGTGAGAATCCTTGTTGTAGGCAGGCATGTGGAAAACACGGCTCCTTATAGATCTACACTCTGGATGGAAGATGTGTTTTGTGTGTATGGCCAGAGGATATTCTTCTTGTCTGAATGGCTATGCATGGGTGTTTATGTTATTGTGTGCCTCTGACTGGCCACTTAGTTTCGGTTGCTGTAGGCTATTTTCTTTTTAAACTTCAGATATAATAATAATTGTGTATTTCTCCCTTTTTTGCAATTCAGGTCAAAAGTGTTAAGTGTACATCTTTGTCATATTGCATTGCTGGAGCCGTGTCAGCTAGTCGTGTTAGCTTGTAAGTGGTAAATAATAAATTGAGTAGAACTTTGACATTACTATTCCCAGGAAGCAGTCAAACTACACACCATTAGTGCATCAATCTGTTTTTACCAAAAAATTCACCCTGAACAGACATATCTTAAAATAGTCCTCATTTTGATGCACTGCAACAGTTGAATTTGTAATTGCAATCAACAAGCGTACACTATTGGACTCCTTTTTTCCATTTTCAGGCATCAGCTTTTTGATCTGCACCATTCTCCATTTTGTTGTACACTTATTTGAGCAACCTAATGCTACTGATTGCCACAGTACAAGACGCTCTTTGCTCTTTTACTACCATCTAGTGTGTGTGTGTGTGTGTTTGTGTGTGTGTGTGTGTGTGTGTGTGTGTGTGTGTGTGTGTGTGTGTGTGTATGTGTGTGTGTGTGTGTGTGCGTGTGTGTGTGTGCCCCCGTGCGTGGGCTGGGAGAGGGGTTCATAATTGCATCAGCTGTTTCTAAACATGTTCTGGCCCTGGTAATGCATACTCTATCTCAGGTGCCAGCTGGTCCTGAGTCATCCATTTAAAAGATCTAGTGCTCCCTCTCCCCAGTCACTGAGTGGATTAGCCAAGCCCCCAGAGTAAAATGTTTCTCCAGAGGACCAAGAAAACATTTCTCTGGGGTCCTGGCACAGTGTTTGATTGGTCAGATCAGCATTTATCGAACTCCGCAGCAAAGGCTGTAGACCTCGGCTATGCTCTCTGGCTCCCAGTGTAATAGTTTCCCCTCATATCACCTCTCCCAACCCACAGTTCACATACAAGTGACACTTTTAAGTGATGGCATTTTCAACCATCTCAAGGTTTTTTCTAATAGCATTTAGTTAAAAAAGTAGAGTATACCAGCTAGTGTTTATTGGTGATGGTGATGGTGATGTGTTTCCATTTACATCTGGTCTCTCCACATTTATGATGAAGAAAGTGTCGATGTACCCAATCTGAAATCAATTGCGCACCCAGTGTTAATTACCCGGCTTGCGGGCTGCTCACGGGCATTGTGGTGTGTCAGGATGCTGAGGTCTGAGGCAGGCTGCGGAATTGACTGTACTTAGACTGTTCCCTGCATTACTGAGTGCTCAAGCATGAAGTTGCAGTTTGTCAGTCAGAGGTGTAAACAAAATCTATATTAATGGCAAAAGGAGAAGTGTGCGTGCGCGTGTGTGTATGTGTCTGCATGCATGCATGCGTGCGTTTATGTGTGTGAATGTGTGTGTGTGTGTGTGTGCGCGCTTGCGTGTGTGTGTGTGTGTATGTGTGTGTGTGTGTGTGTGTGTGTCTGCTATTGTATCCTCTTTCTTATGGCAGCTGTGGAAAGAGTGAGGATTTCATTTTTCTCCACACATCATTATGTCCATCTCTGTCTCCTGCGCCTCCGTGCCTTTGAAAGGTACCAGAGCGCCCACAGCAAGGTTAAGTCAAAAAGCAAAAGCAGAAGGATTCAGAGGAACCCATGCAGTGAGACTGAAAGTGGGTGGGAAAGTGTGTGTGTGTGTGTGTGTAGGGGGGTGGTTGGAGGAGAGGTAGAAAAAGAGTCCCACAGAGAGAGATTGGCTGAGGCAGACTGAGCAGGGTGAGAGGTCAGAGGCCCGTGCCGCAGGATTCCATTGCCCCGCACTTGTGCTTATGGACAGGTGGAGAGGAGACAGGTGTGCCCCTTGAACCTCCGCGCCCCTCCACCTCTGCCCTCCTCCTGCCCAGCACACAGAGGTGCAGCAGCAGCATGGAGAGTCAGAGTGGGGCGTCCAGCTGTCCATCCATCCAGCCATCTATCCATCAGAAATCCTGCAGAGATGCGAGGGGAGGGTGCTTTTTGTGTGTGTCAGTGTGTGTTTGTGTGCTGTTTGTTTTTCTGTCTCTCTCTCTCTTTCTCTCTCTCTCTCTCTGTGTGTGTCAGTGTGTGTGTTTGTGTGCTGTTTGTTTCTCTGTCTCTTTCTCTCTCTCTCTCTGTCTCTGTGTGTGTGTGTCAGTGTGTGTTTGTGTGCTGTTTGTTTCTCTCTCTCTCTCCCTCTCTCTGTGTGTGTGTGTGTGTTTGTGTGTGTGTGTGATAGATAGGATACCTGGCTGAATGCATCTGAGAGGGGGAGGGGGGGGAGAGAGAGTAAGAGCAGCAGTGGAAGAGTGAGGGTACTTATCACAGTTGGAGAGAGGACACCCAACCACAGGTTAAGCTACTGTGCCCTCATTCTGAACCAGCCTTGAAACTTCTCATGCCTGTGTGTGTGCACTGTTACAACCACTGGATCTCTCAGAGGGAAAAGTCTCTTCAGCCCTTCTTTCTTCTGTTCACATGACTCTCAGTACCCACATGCTATTTCTCAACAAACAATGTGTGCAACAGCATTTCTTGCATTCTGACCGGAATGGCTGTTTGGCTGAATGTATTCTTGATCATTGCAAATGTTGGAAAAATTGCAAGTGTAGGAAGAAGTCCTGAATGCATCCCTCACACGCTCATGAGAATGTGATTGCATACTGTACCTCTGCACACTCAACTATGGATTTTAAAGATGGCTGTTAACCTATAGTGCTAGTCCTGGCAAATATGTCATAGTATAAAACAATATGTACAACCTCTGTTATGGCCCTTATTGCAATAGCTTCAGCACTATTTCTAAGCCTGTTATGCTGCCAAGAAAACCTGTGATAAGACATACACACACACACACTGCAAAATATTGTGTTAAAGAAAACATAACTTGTCTCATTGTGGTTTGCACATGTCTCTCTCTGTCTGAAAGCAGAAGTTACCATATGCTGTCTGTTTGTGTCCTAAATGTAAGGTACAGACTGGGGGGGTGGGGGGGGGGCGCTGCTTTTCACACATAGGTGGTGTAGGAGGTCAGACTAGAGGTGTTTTGCCCCATCCAAAGATAACGAACGCAGCACTCAAAGCAATTATGCATAGATAAAAATCTGTTTCTGTAATGAGGGACTAACACTGGGAGACCACCAGGAGAGAGATTGAGGTCATTTTCATTATAGCTGGGGTTATTGTGTGGGCTTATTTGTTTTACTCGTTTGGCAGGGGAGATGTCTTCTGTTGTGCCAAGCTGTAGGAAGGAGTTTGCTCCATGGAAACTTCTTGTATATTTATACTTTTGTACATTCTTTTAATGAGTGCATGATATAGTATATTATAAAACAGTTCAGTGGTTCCAAATAGTTTTGTCTTTTTGATGTCTGTTTTAAGATTGAACAATCTTTAGGATTTAGTTTAACCAACCAAACTATAATCAGATCAAACTGATATCTAATCAAGTGTTTGCAAAATGTGTGTTGATTAGATGTACTGTATGCTACTGTACCTTGCTTAGCATATTTTAAGTTAGGCTACTTGTCAATTGAATGTGCTGTTTAATTACTGATGTATTCATCTTTCAGAGAAAAGTCATCAGAAGACGCCAAACCCAGCTGTATGAAAACAATAATCATGCTGTTAACGTTGATTGTTCCCTCCACAATACTGACTGCCATTCTCTCCTCCAGCTCAGCCTGTCTCCCTGCACCTGTGTGACACACACAAGGCGGGGGACAAAATGAAAAGAAACAGTGTTGCCATAATCTGTTGGAGTAGTCTCTACTCAATGCATGCTGCCTCACACACCTGCCGCCCCCCCTCCTCTCCCATGCACCAGGTCATATTGTGGAGGATCAGTGCTATTCAACGCCTTGCATGGCTCTGAACACACTGTGTATTTGGCTGCAAAAAGCTCCCACTTGGCATAATTTAAGACCAGTCCTGCACACACCTCAGGCTCTGATGCCTAGCTCTCTCTCACGGACGCTCAGTCTTCCTTTTCTCTCTCTCTTTCTCTCTCTTCATTGGTGTCTGTCACACTCCTTTCTGCTTTGCATGCATACAGTAGGAGGTCCTGCATGATGGCTTCTGCTTTTTGAATAATAATGTCCATGTTGTGAGCTCATTTATTTTGTTTGTATTTCTATATGTGTGACTGTGTGTCCATGTGTATCTAAGTGTGGCTGTGTGGGAGTATGTCTGAGAGTCTATGTTTGTGTATAGTTTTTAAACAAAGAAAACATTAAGACAGGAACAGTGATTATACAGTATAGCAACCTTTGCCACGTTGCTTGTGCTATGGTTTGCTGATGACAAAATAAACATAGCTAGTGAACTGCTATATATGAACTGCCCACGTGTTTGGAGCCAACTCATACACCTGTGTTTTATTTTCATTTGGGCAGGTTGGCTATGTAATGAATTTAGACCTTATTATAAACACAAAACAAGTGTACATAGCTGAGATTTTTTTGATATAGGCCTAACCATACTGTGTTGGTTTTGCCAAAATATGCTCACATTTTCTAAAATCTTTGCTATATGTGATAAAATTATATATAAAAAAGTATAATATAGCATGATGCAATCTTAAAGGTAATTCTGTACATTATGATTGACTGACACATTAATGTATGCAATGAATATGCCATTTTTATGTAGTTCTGAATATTTTTAACATTTTGGGGCTGTTTAGGTCTTGGGTCTTTGTAACAGTCTGCCAGTGACCAGTGATACCGTCTTTTGATATTTACTCATTGACCCCATTTCAAAATACGGTAAAAAGCTTGCAAGCAAAAAAAAGTTTTTGCAACCTTTTTTTTTCTTCTGAAGGGGCTTCAGTTGAACCACTAGAGTTTTCTTCTTTGTTTCTTTGCAGGAACAATCCTCTGTAGATACTTTATAGAAGCCAGACCCACATTTGTTGAATAATTTAATTGTTTAGATCTCCTCTTTTTTGGTCTTTAAGATAAACGCTCATACAAGAGAAAAAGACGAAAGTGAAAGTTCTTTGTCTTTGAAGCACTTTTTTATTGAAAGGCTTGTGTGTTCTTGTATTCTGTTTCCTCCATCTTCTCCATTCTTGATCCTAGGTCCCCTTACAAAGAAACAGAGTGATGATTTAGGTGATAATGACGGTGCAGAGGACGAAGGTATTTTTTTTGATGCAAAACTGATATGCATGAAAGGAAACCCTTTCCAGTTTTTTCTTCTTTGTTTTTCTTAAATTTTCTTGTCCTTTTTTTGAAAGTGAAGATTCTTTTTCTTCCTAGTTTTTGGCTGGATGTGTTTTGTCTTTTTTGCTTGATGTTTTCAGAGTATGTTCAATGTTTCCCGTCATTCCAAAATTGCTTAAATGTTAATAACCCACCATAGGTTTTTGCCTGACTTCTCCTTTTGTTTTGTTTATTTTTAACATACTGCATCCCACCTACTTAAACAATAATACTGATTATTATTAACCCCACTGCCAACTCTTAACACATTTTTGCATGATTTTTAACCCCTCTGCTTTTTGACAACTACTTATGTAGTCTTACTTTGTAGCCTGTACATCAGTGCTAACATCAATAAATAGTTTAATCATAGACAGTTTTTTTGGCGCAGCCAGTAAGTTTCCTACGCAACATAGTCTGTTCCTGGATCTGATGAAAACATCCCCATTGGAATAATAGAAATAGATTTGTTGCTATTAAATATAAGACTCATCACAAGCAGTATCTAATATACATATCACAAATTACTATGCTGTCATAGCGACAGTATTATTAGGATAGCTTACGTGACTTCATTAGAGCATTTTCTCCTCAGTCCTAAAGACAGCACAGAGACTTAATATGGACAATCTCCAGTATGATCTCATGAAATAAGCACCAATTAGGGTAAATGTAACAGGGAATGAGGCAGCTGTCTTTGATCTGCACATCAAAAGATTAGAACCATGCAGACACACAGAAAGCCCCGCCAACCGTCATGCGTTGACTTATAAAGAATTCAGGGCAAACAAACAATCCTCTTAACTTCAGAAGACAATATGCCATGAGACTTGTGCTCCGTGAACTCATTGAGAGGCAGCCACGTCCCACGGCAGAGCTTTACAAGTCTAAACTGTTCCACATACTTAACCCCCCCCCCCCCCCCGACCCCACAGGAGCTGAGCATTACAACTCGGTAAACAGCAGGACATTTGCCCCACTGTGTTCTCACAACCTTGGATTTTTCAGTGTGTTTTTCCAAGCTCTTTTGCCACCCAGTTTTTGATTTACTCGATGGACTATCATTTTTCAAGCAAACTTTCTGGAATTACCTCTGCTCTTCACTATGAACATTTCATCTCCTCCCCATTCTTAATCTGAAGGAGCCTCATGATGGAACAGATACTTTTTCCCTGGAATGAACACCACTTTAAATGGAAGTCAAACACAAAGGCACAAACAATATCTGATGCTGATGGGCAATAATATAATGTGTTCCCCTAAGCAAATTGAATGGAAGCAGTTCAAGGATCTGTTGCTGAGGATATCTTGAAATGACACTGGAATTGCAGTTGTGCTCCATTGGTTTCAACCAGTCTGGAAATCTTTATTTATCAAGGTTTCTTCAGGTGCACACAAGGTCAGATGTCACCCACATCTCAGAGAGATGGAGATGGCTGGGGAGAATGGCACACACAGACAATAGTGGGGATGTGCCATCTCATTCTTACAAGAAGCACAGAGGAACTGGTATCCCTAAACAATTATCAGTGATCAGCCCAATCCAGGGATCAAGAGTGGCTGGCTATGACACAATGCTGTGGGAGGCACTGATTGGGTTTGGGCCTTAGCTCCAGTACCGTCCCATTGTCTTGATGGTTTGGCGCCTAAAGTGTGTACACCAGCAGAATGACATCCGTTCAGACTGGGAAATTATTTTCATATCGCAACAAAATTGGAATGCACCCATCATCACACCAAGTTCCTAGTAAACTCACATGGCAAATGTAACCGTAAACCGTAAACACAATCTCCGTGCACACATACTGAGCAGCTGTACACACTCACACAAGCACATCACAAATGCCTTACTGCTTACTGACGTTCGTTCCTCTGAGATGTCTGATGTGCAGTACTTGTCAACAACTTTGATGCGAGAACGATTTTTTCTGGCCTCTAAGCAGATGTTAAAATGCATGGAGCCTCAGTATTATTCTTATTGATCAAGGAAGTTTTGAGACACAGACATTAAATCGTAATATATACAATATCAAAAGGCCCTTTTTATGCTGTTGCGGCCTCAGCCCTTACAGAACAAAAAAGGAACAACGGAGTATTAATTTCTTTGAAGAATTTCATGTCTGTCATTATCTGGCATTAGACTCCCAGATCATTGCTGTGCCAGTTTACGGGCTCGTGTGAGTCCCGTTGCTCAGCTGTGATTCAATTAATTCATCAAAGTGAATGGAAGATGTGAAGACTCAGATATGTGATTTTGGGAGGGAAGAGAGGGAGAATTCAGCCCTCATATTCTGTAGGTTAATAATCCTGAGTTTCACTCTCATCACTCTGTCTCTCTCTCTCTCTCCTGACTCCTTTCTTGTTTTCTCCCAGCCTGGTTGACCAATTTCTAACTCTTTATTTATGTTTTTCTCTCATTCTCTGTTTTCTCCCTTATGTCTTTAGAGTGATTCTAGACTACTCACCACACACACACACACACACACACACACACACACACACACACACACACATCTACCTGCAGATAGACCTTGTTTATATACAGAATACTTTTTTTACACACCAAAGTGTCCAACGTCTCCAGACCACACCGGCGTAAACACAGTGGGTTATTCACTCATATGCACAATGTCCAGTTTCAAGCACAGAGTGTTGCATAAATCACCTACTGACAAACAACAATGAGATGTTCCTTTTCTGAAAGAGGATACGATGAGCCTCAAAGTGTGCCACGTTAAGAAGAGGAGGAGAGTTCTCTTTGTCTCTCAGGATCCCATCAGAGACCATCCAAGAAAACTAACATGAGCCAGACCTGGGAAGGAAAACAACACCAAACAAAAGACTGGATGATATGAGGAGACTTTTTTGAAGAAGAGTAAACAGTATGGAATATCATTACAAGTAATAGCTCTGTGTTTTCGTTCTGCTGCTTACTCAGAGACTTCTTGGATGTCCCTTACCACCAAACATCAATAAAAACATCTAATGTGTGCGTGGATACACTGCACCCCTGATAAAAGGCTTTTCTTGTTTGCAGAAGAGGAACGTGATTATGAGTATTCTACTGGGTTTGAATAGATATGGAATGAAATTAGATGCAATTTAATTGAAGCATGTAACTATTTAACATACCCTATAATAAATATCCTAAATAATTTTAGGCTACAATTTCAAACAAATTCGTAATGTTTGGACAGTACATACATGTGTCAGCCTTCCTTGCTCTGCTTCAGGTCCTAGTATCACAACAAAAATAAAAACATCTAGATGAGATATCATGCTTACTGGGAGAAATACATATTCAGAATGTTTTTATTTTGATATGAGTGTGTTTGTTGCCCAAATCTGAGAACACGTTAATAATAGACATGCACACATACACACACACAAATACACACTTTTTATCTGTTTTGTTGTGTTGTTGTGTTTATCTATGACGTGTAGTGTATTATAGTATATTATACTGCACGCCATAGATAAACACAACAACACAATAAAAACAAAACAGCAACAGTGGTGCTGTAGTAAAACACTGAATAATAATGTGAGTAAAATAATAATAAAGTAAAATGATAACAAAGTAATAACTTAAGAACACAGGCCTGTGTTGAGCAAACCAAACCTCAATCACATCAGTTCACCTTAAACTGTTATTAAGTGGGGAGTTTCTAGTCACCTGGAATATGATGTATATGTTGCATAGGAAATTAAAACTCAGTTAGTCTCTGACCATTAATACAACTTAGCCTATGTCACAAGCTGTAGCAAGAAGGGGAAAAGAACAATTCTGAGACACTACTGAGATGGCATTTCATGTTTTAATTTCCCCCTTATTATTTATTGCTAATTATTTACTCTCCCCTTTCCAGACATTCGTGAAAGTGGCAGTCCCAAGCCAGTGATGGTTTTCATCCACGGAGGTTCTTATATGGAGGGCACAGGGAATATGTTTGACGGGAGTATCTTGGCAAGCTATGGCAATGTCATTGTCATAACTGTGAACTATCGGCTTGGAGTGCTAGGTAAGACATGAGCTCTTTTTCCATCCTTTGCTTTATGTCCATCTTTTAGAGTACTTTCTGTAATTGGTCAGGTGAGTGTCATGCTAAAAAACTGAGGCTCACACCTTATAGGGCAGCCGTGGCCCACTGGTTAGCTCTCTGGACTTGTAACCGGAGGGTTGCCGGTTCGAGCCCCGACCAGTGGGCCGCGGCTGAAGTGCCCTTGAGCAAGGCACCTAACCCCTCACTGCTTCCTGAGCGCCGCCGTTGAAGCAGGCAGCTCACTGCGCCAGGATTAGTGTGTGCTTCACCTCACTGTGTGTTCACTGTGTGCTGTTTGTGTTTCACTAATTCACCGATTGGGTTAAATGCAGAGACCAAATTTCCCTCACGGGATCAAAAAAGTATATATATTATATATAATATGAAGTGGTTTGATAGTAAAACTTCCTTCTTTAACAAAAAGGCTCCAGGTTCAAGCTCCCTATGGCAACAATCAAAAAGTAGAAGCGGTCTTTGCTTGTCAAAGGGAATTTATCTGAAAGCCAAATTTTATGTAGGTTATTACTGCCATCAATACAATGCTGGAATTAGACTTTTATAACTACAACTATATTTTATCAGAGAACAATTTAGAATTTTATACTCATTACCTTGGTATTGTAGTTTTTGGAATTATTAACTTATAAAAAGAAAGTTAGATTAGTAGCTAAATGATAGAGGCCAGTAAGAATGCCCTTAGAAGATAATGACAATTTCAATGCCTGGGAAATCTTTAGAGGCGCTGTAGGACTGGAGCTGCAGGATGTTCTGTATTGTGTGCCCAGTATTTTTTGGAGTGAATCTCAGAGTGTTCTTGTCTGGCGATGATAAGGTAAGTGGCGTTCTGAATGTTAAACAGCTAAGCTAAACTTCCCATAGGCTTTGCTGAAAAAAGAGAATGTTATAAATGAATGAAGTAAAAAAAAAAGGTTGGAAGCAGAGAGCTATGAGGTTTTGAACCCACACATGCTGTGCTGGATGAGGTGAAATAATTTTTTAAGGTTCTTTTTCTGGGCTAGCATTTTTTGTATGCTGTTGTCCATTTTTTATACCCAATTTAAGATGCTGTCCGTCTCCTTGTCTCAACCTCAAGCTGCCAGAGAGAAAAACAGCTAAATGAACGGCAGAGGAATAGTTGAGTCTGTGAAAAGTTTGGCTTGACAGTTGATGTGGATGGATGAACATTGCTCTGAAACGATCCTGTTAACAAAACTGAACCTGTTGGGCTGTATTTTGTGGACCTTATTATAAAAATATTTCTTTTTTCTTTTGTGATGATTTGTTTTCCTCTATTTTTTCCTCTAACTTGTAGAGCCATGAGGTATGCACGCAATGAGAACTGACATATTTATTATTTGCTGGCTCTTTTTTTCATGGGGGACACAGGGTTCCTCTGCAGGCTGTTGTGGGCTTTGTGTATGGAGGGCGGTGAGCGGTAATGGAATGGAACGTGCTGAGCTTCCTGTGCGTCATTATCAGAATTGTTCAGGATTTATGAGCCGAGGCCTTCCCATCGTCTCCCTTCAGCACTAACCAGACAGCTGACATGGCTTCGCGTCATGTTGCTTGCATCTTAAATAAGACAGGCATTCAGGCTCACAATTTTTTTGTGCATTTGTAATCGTAAATCATTTGGAGATCTTTGTTCAATCAAAGCTTTGTTCTAAAAGAGACCAATATTCTCCCTGAAATGTGATACATTTTACATCGTAGGAAGATTTTTCATGGTTTTGTTGTTACTATTGGTTCTCCCAAGTGATGTGTATGATTTGAGCACTTTGTTACACTAGGCAGTCTTACCTAGCTACAGTGAATAATTGCACAGCAGGAATTGGGTCATAAGTCTTGTCAAGAAACCGGCCAAGCGTTGATGAAAAGGTGCACGTGTGAAACACTGACCCAGGTGTTGAGTACGCAGACCGCTCGCATGTGTGTGGCATGGCGGTGATGGGCTGCTTAGCCCTCTGTGTGTTGGCCCAGTCAGCATGTGTCTAATTGTATTTAACGTACCCGCTTGCAGGCAAATTATACTCAATTGTTTACCCTTTCAGATCTCCCACCACTGGCTTTTGTTCTCCTGGAAATAATTGGTTTGAGCATTTTTTTTTTATCATTTTGTGTGGCCCCACATCGAAGATTATTATTCTTCACACATTGTTATTTTTTTTCCTTTGAAAGAACAAATGCCTGGGAGTTTTCCTCATTTGTCTTCCTTCATACTGTAGCTGTCATTGTATTGCCTCTGTATCCAGTAGTGTACACACACACACACACACACACACACACACACACAACACACAAACACACTCTTGCATAGCATAGATCTCCACAGGGTCTTTGCAAGAGCATGTAAAATGTCTGACCTCATTCAATGATCAACGTACCTTGGGAGATGGTTATTGCAAGGGTGTTTATTAATCTTAACAAGCATTTAACGCTTCCCTGGCATCCCTAAGTCTTTCCTCAAGCTGCCTCCAGTGTGCTGTATAGATGCTAATTTCCGCTTGGTGAAAAGTGGTGCAATCTGCTTTGATGTCCAATGGCACCCGCTCTTCAAGGCCTTTAGAAGTACACAGAGATGCTTTTGAAAGGTGCTTCAGTTTAGCCAGTGACAACCCAAGTTGCACTGGAGCCATTTATGGCAGATTTGTTTGTCGACTTATTGGAGTGGTCATCCTAATGAGAGCCGGTGGTGCCTCTGTGGTTTGGGTACTGGGAGGACAAGGACATCTGCCACAGGAGGGGCTTTGGCCTGTGAGTGATGCTAACTGGGCAGATTAGCCCAGGCGGGAAGAGAGGAGCAGATGTCCATCTGGACACACTCCGTAGCTTCTCCTCCCCATCTTCCTGCCCCCTTCCATCTCCTCAGCATTCTCGTCAGGCTCTCTCTCTCTCCAAGTGTTGGCCGCGCTCCATGGACACACAGGTGGGCACGCATGCACCCTTTTGTTGGCCTTGTGACGACCACACATGCCCTACAGGGACAGACATGCTCTGCTGAGGAAGACGTTTTGGGCGGTTGAGGGTAGAGTTGTGAGCTCCAGCTGTGTGTGTGTTTCTTGCCTGACGCCCAGTGACCCCGGGTGACCGTAGTCTTGCTCTCCATGCCTCACTGTAGCTGAATGTAATCCTCTCCATCTCTCTACAGCCCCGCTGTGGCATGAATTGCAGAGTGTTGTGGTTGGATTGCTGGGTGTGTTTTGAGGCATAAGGCATCTGATTAGGCATAAGAAATAAGCTCACTTCCTCCTGCTGGCTTTGTAGACGCCCCTTGATGATGGAGTTGGTCACTAAGTGTTTGAGGGTGGAAACTAAATTGTACAGGTTTCATGGCAAGGCAAGCATCAGTGGCTCACTCTGAAAGCATTCAGTCTGATCTCAGACAGTTTTGGTGGATGGGGGGTTGTGTCTAATAGGAAAAAGGGTAGTATGCTACTCTCGGCGTCCAGCCATTCCATCCCAGACCTGGTGCTGCATCCATTTTGTTCTCAGACAGGCTGCTGCTGTGAGCCGGATGGGTAGGAGGGCACTAACAGATGGATGGATGCACGCTGACATATCCATCTTTGCCACGGCGCAAGGGATTAGCTCGCCTTGGCTCCCAGGCATGGCTATAGAAACCAACTGCCACTGTAGATGATCAAGGTGCTCGGCGGGATCTGCGCTGGGCTGTTGCTTTGGCCCCGGGAAAACAGATGGACATGTTTAACACTTTAGAAATGAGACCGTGTTTTCAGCGGATCAAAGCCAGGGAAAACCTTTGCAGCCCAGAGGAAAGGTTGGAATGCATCGGGTTGGGGGAGCATTTGCATGAGCTGAGCTAGCATTTGCTCAGTCCACAACTCCCCCTGTCCCTACACTCTATGGCGTTTTCACGCACTAAGCTTTCACTGGTGTCCTAATCCCTTTTCTCGTGGACGCTGGATTTCACGTGTTTTATTACAGTTCATTGAACACGGCACATAAAGAACAGTCAGTATCCTGGTTGTTTACTTTTCTCTAGCTAGTATTGGGAATTTCCCTAAGCTACTGCAATGGCGTTGACTGGTCTGATTTGATGTTTAGCTTTTGCCCCCACTGATATGGTTTGGTCTCCTGATTGGTTAGTGGTTTAGCTTTTGCCACAGTTTTTGGAGGTCACAGCTTTGCCCCTCCCTCCAGGAAAAGAGGTGCCTGCTGCCGCTGCAGGTCAGCATTTCCGCCCCGACACGCTCACACAACAGATGGCCAGCAGAGGATAAAGAATATCTGACATTTACCATGTTGCAATCATGCAATGATGCTTTCTCACCCACCAGTGAAATGGACACTTATCCCGAATAATGATATGCCAGAGGCCTGGATCAAACTCACACGAGACACTCCATTTTGTTATGCATAAAACGCTTCACACATTTCTGTTGACACTCACATCATGGTATATTATTTTTTTTAGATGGCACATATATCTGAAGTAGTTGTACTTTTTAGTTTTGAGGTTATACCTGACCAAAGACCAAGAGAATTATGCTCCTGGCTCCAAATCATCTCATCCCTGTAGTCCACTCTCACACTGTAAACTGGGACTTTGACATGTGAGAACAGAATAAGCCCCAAGTAATGGAGAAATGTGCTAGAGGCTTGAAGGTTTAACAGCCATGCAGTGGCTCTGTGGCTGAACTCTTAACAGCCTTGATTGTGTGGGATTAAGATTACCAGACGGTGCAAAACCTTGCAGCAATTTATCCTGCCCCTTGTAACAAGGGACAGCACAGCCCTAACACCACATGCTTCATTTATGGGTCCATTTCAACAGAAATCCACTGCTGTAAATTGCTCTGAAACATGGTTAGTTAGAGTACAGGTCCTATTCAGGCAGATAAAGATTTTGTTGTGTCTGAGTTGGGCTGCTCTTGTTTAGTTTATCCAGCTGCCTGTAACGGAGTGGATTCACTACACTATGCCTTACATGCCTCATCATGATTTGTTGTCTGACAGGCATTATTTCAATCTTTCAGAGATGCATAAAATACAGTAAGTGTGTGGCACAGAAACCTTTCCTATGATTTTGCTTTGCTTTTATTTAGCAGACGGTGATACAGTATGACAAAACTGCACCACTAACTGTTTAAAATTCTGCTATTTCGTAGGATTGCAGTAGTGAAGACATCTGGCATTGTCTTTTTTCTCTTTTATAATACCCTAGGTTAATCCAAAAATCTCTGTGAGGGTCATTTTTTTCCACAACAGTCATTTTTTTCCAACATTTCCTTGTGGAAAAATCAACACAATATGGAGGATTAAGGGAACTGAGATCTGGCGTGAACACAGTGAGCCAGTGACGTGATCTTTGCCAGCAAAGTAAACCTTGTGCATGTGGCTTTTCTCCAGTTGAAGATTCTGCAAAGGGAGGGGGGGGGGGTTAATGCAGCTTGATTTGCATGGGGAAATTACAACCACAGCATATTGCATCCCACTGATTCTAATTACAGGAATAATCATTAATAGGAACATTTAATCATTGATATTAATCACTGTAATTATTACTCATTTCACATTCCTCAAACAGAAGAGTGAAGTGTCATCATGCTGACACATAAATACCCACATCTGTCTCCATTCACTCTATTTATTCTCTCTTTGCTCCTATTTCTATCTATCTATTTTGGCCTCCCTCAATTTCTCTTTTTTTCCGCATCACACTCTCTCCCTCTTGTCTCTCTCTGTCTTCACTCACAGATACACTACCGTTCAAAAGTTTGGAGTCACTTAGAAATGTCCTTGTTTTCATCATTAATGTTGTAAATTACTGTTGAAATAGCTGATCTTTAATGCAATATCTACGAGTATACAGATGCCTATTATCAGCAACCATCTGATATCATTTTAAAAGGCTAACTGAGAAAACATTGGAAAACCCTTTTGCAATTAAAGCACATGATGTAATCTGAAAACTGCTGCCCTGATTAAAAAAACAATGCAACTGATCTCAGCTGGTATTCTGTCTATAATGGAGTGGAATGGAAATGTCTAAGTGACCCCAAACTTTTGAACGGCAGTGTATACTCAAATAGTCAGTACAAACCACAAGGGATTTTTGAAGAATAATTTTGATTGGCTTATCCACGAGTCCATCGGACACAGCAGCACACCCCTAGTAGTGTGACCTTGCTGTTACAGTGCCAGGTGATCTGATGGCTTCTCGCTGCTGTAGAGTTATGAGAGAGAGGACTGTCCCATCTCAAGATGCTTTTGGTCCTTTAGGTTGCATTCTTCTTTTATTTGAAGTCTGGTGGTGAATATGTGGAGCAGCAGTGTATTTGGTGGCAGCAGCAGGCTACACACTGTTGGTGTTGCTAATGGCTAAAGAGCCTGGCCTGAGGAGGGCTGTCCTTGCAGGTTCATAACTGGTCCCTGGGGTGCAGTGAAAATAATGTGTGTGTGTGTGTGTAGGGGCTGGAGGGATGGCCTTGAATGGAAAGGCCTTTATACAGCTCTCCTGAGAACGATGCTCACATATGTTTACTAACTGTCCCCTTTCAAATGCTGCTGACGTAGGATGCTGCAGAAGCCAAGACCCCTCAGCATTCTCCACCGCCTGAAATGGCTCATCTGTTGTGACCACGAGACTGAGCCATGTAACAGGCTTTATTCAAACTCTCTCGCTATCCTCATAATTGCCACATGCTTGTGGTGTCATATGGCATACATTTCTCATTACATGTTACAGTAAATCATGTGGCTTTAACTCGGGTGAATCCATCACATACTGTAGATGTGAAGAGTCATAATGCTTAGAGCTTCCATGACAGCAGGCATACAGAATAGCAGCACTACGAATGGAAAAGCTTCTCACGGTAAGGAAGTATGCAAACAGGCAAGAGATTTTTCAGAGCTTGTCTGTGTTTCTCAGAGGCTGTATCCCCGGATTCTAATGCTGGGTTGCTGTAAGTCAACAAGAAAGTATCCTGAGATCTGATGTTCATCTGTTGATTGAGCCCCTGGGCTTCTGTCTCTAGACACAGGCTTACAGCAGGCTCCATCGCACACAGTCACTCATGGGGGGTGGGGGGGTGGCACAAGGACATGGGTCTCTCTATAAAAAATTCAAGTGTTAGTCCTTCCCCCTTGGCATCTGTGGGAGAACACTCAGTGGCAGTGGAATCTATCTGGGGGGGGGGGGGGGCAGTTGAGAGTTCCTGACAGGGGGTAGATGTCGATCCTGGCAAGTGGACAGATGTTGTAGGGGCTCTAAGAAACCCTCCATGGATTTCATAACATCCCTGCAGACAACTTTCCAGCACAGGAGAGTCTGTATGCTGGAGGGCAGTGGAGCAGCTCGTCTTAGAGGTCTCTCTCTCTTCCTTCTGACCCTGCAGCCGGCAAAAAGCACCCACACATGTAGCGTCTAGTTTGTTATGACAATTTTAGTTCTAATTAAGTGCTTTTGGTTTGAAACATTCATTTATCCATTTATTATTTATTTCTCTATTTATGCACAGATGGTTTGGAATATGAAGATAAGAATGGTGGGTACTAGTGAGTTAAAAGTTCGGGTATCTGAGGTCACAAAGGGAGGCCATGATTGATTGTGTTCTCCCTTGGAGGCTTTGGGTACAGTATTTTCTGGAGGTGCTGTATTATTGAAGAAATCTCCCCTAAAGGCAGCTGTATGAGAGACTGTGAAAAAGCGTTGTAGAACCTGATAACTGAAATAACAGCATCTTCTGTAGATGGTAAATCAGGCAGCAGACTCAGTGAAAACTCAGTGTTCATTTTTCCCTTCCAGTCAGATTATTAACAAAGTGATTCTTTGCCCACTCAGAGGTTCTGCGTTTCTCCACTGTCAGTTGTCGGCGGCCTCTGTTCTGTTAAATTCATTGTTTGCCTGCCGTGTGCTTGCGGGAAGACTACTGTTGTTCACAATTCATAGAGATGACCTACAGATGCAAGCATGATGGCTTCGTTTGTCTTGGTGACACATCTGAGATTGTTTCCATGCCTCTCCATTTAAAATTCACAAGAAATAGTCAGATTGCATTTTGGTGCATTTTCTTGTCAACACCCTGAAGTGTATGATTGCTTGTCGACCAGCAACCACATCCTTTTCTTGATGGCGTCTGCAAGCCGGAGGGTTCTTCAGATAGAATGTGCTTGTGGAGTGGTAAACCTCACATTAGCATCCTGAATACTTTCCAAAGGTTTTTATCACTGTGACTGGCATCTGTCCTCAAACCTGTCTAAGCCAACGAGGATATTTGCTATCTCTGTGATTCCCGTGCTTTACACATTGCAAATGATGAGCTGTATTAATCACCATAATCCAATTACATGCAACTTTACCATATGTCTGCGCTTAATGTCACAAGGCAAATCCACCACTGGAATTTGCCGGGGAGTTAATTGGCTTTTATCCTCGGGGAGGCTTGTAAGTCAACCGTTCACCTAAATCACACGCTTTACTCGCCAGATTTGATTCACTCTTGGCTTCTTCGTCTCCCCTTCCCCACCCGTTGCCATTTTGGATCATTGAGAGGAGTCATGCTGATGTCGAGTGGTGTGTTGTGGCAGAAGCACACGTGCAGTAGGAGCCTAGAGACTCTTCTGTGGCCCATTCTTTCCCTCACCTTCTTTCTGTCTCAAGGGCACTCCTTGATGGAGTGCTGGCCTGCTTGAACTTACACCCAGGATAAACGGATAAGAGTCAACGCGTTGGTGACATAAGGTTGGTGTTGCGACACATTATTGAAGAGGGCAGGATGCCACCATTGACTGTACCCTCTCCTGCCCCAAACCTTTAGGTCCAGCAGCCCCTATCAGGAATAGGGCCTGGTAATAAGAGAGTGCATAGAGGTGGCAAATGTTATGGGCTAGATAAGAGGATTCTGTGGCTGAGTTGCTGCAGGTCAGCAGTTGTTTTGCCTGATTTTAACATCAGTACACATAGACTTTAGCACCCATTTTGGAATATATAGCTAATATCTCAAAGAAGCTATTGATTGTTGCCTCTTGTATGACTATAAATTGTCAAAGATCAATTTGTTGTTTAATCAACGTATTGTCACAAAGTCCTTGCCTTGCAGTGCCTAACACAAGCTGATTTTGCAATATATCATCATCTAATCAAGTAGGTGTTGACAATGAGTCTGAATAGTCTGAATAGGAAATACAACATGTACTTTGTAGAGACCCAGGGACAGCCAAGCCAAAGTAACAACTTGGGGAGAAGCTGTCGTTTCCCTGTATCCCACCACATCACTGTGTCTGTCTATGTTCCCTGTATCCCACCACATCACTGTGTCTGTCTATGTTCCCTGTATCCCACCACATCACTGTGTCTGTCTATGTTCCCTGTATCCCACCACATCACTGTGTCTGTCTATGTTCTCTATATTCTCCTTCTGCCTTTCCCTTTGTATCTTTGTATTTTTTACATTCTTGGCCCATTTTTCTTACTCTATCCTTCTCTGTCATCACTTTCTCCCCCTTCTCTATCTCTCTATCTTATTTCATCAGTCAGGCATTCTTGGTTTATGTATTTTTTAATGCGATTCCTCCTATTCAAATTTAACAGTGAAAAATTGTTTTCATTAGCATGTGACAATAACTGGGATATTTAAACAGATGACTGGGTTTCAATTTCATCTCCTTGTCACTGAAGTAGCGTGCTTTACTACTACTACTGAGCCAAGGAAAACCGTGATGGCAAAAGAGAAATATGCATGTTTTCCACTCTTAATTTTTTTGTTGGTCAACCTCTAGCGCCCATTGTAGGCTCTGTAATCATTTTTATTAGGGCTCAGGAGCATAAATATTCTCTGTGATGAAAAATGCAATTTTTGTGTTTCATCTACCATAAAACACACTGTAGGAAAGCACAAGAAAAGCTTTCACCAACATAAACCAAACCATGACCAGCGAGTTCCTCTAATGTATTTAGGCACTGTTAAATCTTGGTGTCTGTGTCTTAACAGCAAATGGGATTTGTATATGATAAAGCTGGTTTTCTGTTAAGACTGTCAGGTTGTGGTTTTCATGGTGGGCATCATGGGTTTAGAAAAAAAAGACAGCAGAACAGAAAAAGATGTAAGGTCGTTCACACAACAGCTGTATATTTTTAAAACAAGACCATGAAGAACAGACTTTGGAATGAATCACAATTGGCATACACAACACTTCATGCATATTTATGCGCCATAAAGTATGACAGCGGTGAAAAAATGGAACATGTTCAAGGTTTCTGTCAGTAATCATAGTGCCATTTATTTGGTACTGTACATGCCAGACACTGTTCATTTTTAAAAGCGTTTTGTAATGGCAGCCTATGATGACACTCTGATGAACCTATAAAATGACACGTGACACCAAGGCCACATTTGTTTGGTGGCATTCTGACCTAAGTCAGAGAAGAAAGGTGCCGCACACAAAAGACGTTTAATAGGCGATAACGTTTCGGCCTACAAGGCCTTCATCAGATCGCATGTGCATTGCATAGGGCATTCTGACCTAAACCAAACTATATCTTTGGTTCATGTCCATCACATCTGTGAAAGACATCTCAGTTTGCTGTTTTCAGACTTTCACACAAATCATAATTGAGCACATTGCTGAGAGCTCGGCAATGAGTCACGCATAAGTAATTGGAAGCATGCACTGCTTTTGTCTTTTTTTGTTGAGGTGAAAATGAATGAGCACCAATCACTCCATCGCCACCATCTACAGTGCCATTCATATACTAGCCGTGATAAGAGGATGGATGCTGCAGCAATTACATCTAAATAGATCAAATTTCACAGGCATTCATTTGCAACGGTCGGGGTGCTAGATAAACATTCTATTGGCTCATTAATAACCAGACATCACCCTCTTGAAGCCTCCTTTTTGTGTGGTTAACAGAAGAGATCATTAGTCAAAACTAATATTAACTGGTACATCCAATTTTCATACCTCCCACCACATTAACAGGATGCCAACTCCATCGGTCATTCATCCGCCCGTGGTGTATGGGTCATGCGTGGGGCGACGGTTGCTAATGTGCCACACACAAACTGCCAACAGAGTCATTAAAAAACGAGAGCGCACTCTGCAGTCTCAGCAGTCGGTGCACACTTCACAGGGAGCGTGATTGAGATGTATGGTGGTGAGACTGAGGCTGGTGTGTCAACCGGTGTGTGGGCTTGTGTGGACGTGTGTGTGTGTGTGTGTGTGTGTGTGTTCAGGTTCTGTGTGGGAGAGGTGCCGGGGAGTTCTCAGCGTAGTCCAGGGCTTGTCCCATCTGTCAGTTCAGGAAAGTTGGTGATCAGCATTCCTGCAGTGCTAACATGAGGCAGGACAGACTATAGACAAACTACCGGTATTTCTATGTCAGAAGGGCTACGCTAGAGTATTTCATAATGTTTTTTGTAGATTGTGTGTGTGTGTGTGTGTGTGTGTGTGTGTGTGTGTGTGTGTGTGTGTGAGAGAGAGAGAGAGAGAGAGAAAGCGAGTGCAAGAGAGTTTGCATGTTTGCCACTTTCTCTGTCAGAAGTGTGTCTGCAGAGAGGAGGGTGTGAGGCTCAGCTCAGTGGCACTGCTTTGGAGCTCCAGGACTGTGAGCGTGAGACTGAGGAAGTGAGACGGTGAGTGACAGGTGAGCAGTGGAGGCTTAATTCCTGGGGAATATCTCCAAAGCCTGAGTAAACATCAAGCTGCATTTGGTGGGGATGAGGGGGGGGGGGGGGCAACAGAGCAGATGAGCCTCCAACTCATAGCCATCCCCACCCTCATCAGCAGCAGCACCACCACAGGCTAATCTTCCAGTAGTGCAGCCAGTGACACGCTTTTAATTTAGTTTTCATCCAAGTAGAGAGAAGCTGTTGGGGAGCCACAGTGACTGGATCATTACATTTCACAGGCAGAGCCCAGGTCTGGCCCTTCATGGTGTTGCACAGTTTGCTGCTGTGCTCACACACACACACACGCACACACACACACACACACATACACACACACACACACACACACACACACACACACACACACACACACACACACACACACACACACACATAAACACACAAAACTCACTTTTTGTTTCTGTCCAAGCACTCAGCACTAGAGGATTGGAACTGGACCATCCTGGAAGCCATTTTAGGCACAGACTGCACGTCTCCTGAGGGAACCAGTAGCACAACAAGTCTGTTCAGATGGATAGGATGCCTTGCATATTCAATGCTGTACTTTGTCAGTGCTGTTGTAGTATGTCATGGCGCTAGACTCCTCTAAGGGCCAGCTGCTGATTAAATCTGAGTGAAACGCAGGGCCCCTTGGCCAATAAATGCAGCTTTATGGCTCCCACAATGCAATCACACAGACTCGTCTCATTACCTTTGTCGTTGACTCCAGTTCTTCGAATAGGGCCAGTTTTAACATCGGTCAAATATATCCCTGTATTCAGTCTCTAAAGCTCCAGGGGCTTGTTTTTTTTCTTATGCTAGCATTGCTTTCATAGTCATTACAAGACAGCTATTACAGCAAGGACGCCAGTCTGAACATTAAGACAACCTTCTTAAGTGGACTGCTGCTCTTGAGGGCGGCATGGGTGGGCTGATGTCGGCGTGTGTGGGTGGCTGCTGGTTTGTGTGTGTGTGTGTGTGTATTCTTGTGTGTGTGGGAGGGGGAGTGTCTCTGAATTTGTGCTCTCGGCTTGAAAATTATTGTGCAATTATCCAAGGACCTTTATATGGCAAATCAATACAAATGTAAGGGCTTCAGGTTTGCTGTGCAGCCTCTTGACACCCCTTTGACGGATGGCCATGCCCCTGCCCTCCTTTTCTGTAGGCTCGCTTCAGATGGATAAACCTTAGGAGTGGAACAACCCTCCTAAAAAAGCCAACACTCGTCTTCTTAGAGGGAGCATTAGACCCAGTCAATTGTTTATGAGAATGCTGATAGACCAGGGCGGCAGCCTGGGTAGTGAAATAAAAAGCAGCCATCTTCACTCTGTGTCACTAGTGTTTTTGTAAGCCTAGGGCCTACTCAGTTTCAAAATAGGCCTGGAAGTCTATCCACTTTATAGATACTGTCAGATATATTGACCCCCTCTGTCTCGCTGTGTTAATTTGCTTTTTTTAATCAAGCAAAGTTATCCCTGAGAAAATGAACTTTTATTCACTGCCTGGTTAATCAATGACAAATAGAAGTTATTTTGATCCATCAGAAGGAAAATCGATAATCAGATGTATTGTGCTGTTATTGACAGCTTTACACAAGACAGGGTGGCAAACAACCGGACCCCGGAGCAACAATAAACTTAAGCTCAGAGTAAATCTCATTGAGAAGTGGGAGATTATTGTATTTTTTTCAGCCTAGATTCCTTTTCTGGCCTCATATCTCGACATAAAAACCACATTCTCTCCTCTGTCATCAACTTCCACTTTGAGTGCTTGAGTAAGGCACTTAACCCCTTCTTGTCTCTGGCACCAGGCAGCTCCTAGGTTTATCTAAGTGTGCGTACTGTAGCTGTGCACTGTAGAATTTTGCAATAACAGTACAGGCTGTCCAGACGACTGTGTTAAGGAAGACATATCGATTTCTTGAGCGAAGCTGCAGTGTCTGTTCTCTTAACCTACCATCATTCCCTCCATAAGAACCATGCACACTGTGCTTTCTATTACGGCGAATAATTGCATACGCTAATTATTTCTCCATTATGATTACACAGTGGGCTTTCACTTATCACAAGAACTGACTGTCTTTTTTAAAGTAGTTCTGTATTAGCCGGCGTCTTATACTCAGCACCAGCCGGCAGAAGACCTGTCTGATAGCAATGAGAGGGCTGTGGGATTACAGACACTACGTGGATGTCACAAATGGCCCCCTCTCCTCCTATCGTCTCCCCCAGGCCAGACTGTGCTGTGTAACCGTAGCAACTGAATTTCGCCATTGTCGCCTGGCGAATCCTGTTACAGTGTGGCAGGGCCTCCATTCAGTCGTCAGGAGGGTGGCAGTCCTGCATGACTCTCTTTCTCTCTCTCTCTCTCTCTGGCTAGGTTCCCACTTTTCCACACCCTATTCCCGCCTCAAGCTCTCCTTCCGTGCTCTCTCTCCATCTTCCTCTCTCTCCCTTATTTCTCACCCACTTTTTGGCTTCTGTGTGTCTTTCTCTCTCTCTCAGTTCGGTCTTTCTCTCCCTCTTCCTACCTCTTCAGCCTTTGGAAGTCTCCATCTCACATTCCCTCCTAAAGAAAACTTGTTTATAAAAATGAGTCATAGCGTATGCACCAGGCTTCTGGGTCACTATAGACTTGGCTGCCGATCCCAGATTACCTGCTGTTTCATCACTGTCCCAATAACCCCCAGCCTGCACCGGCCCCAGTGACACTATGAGCCCAATCTGCAGTCCACCCAGGGCACAGCACGACTCCTCAACACGTCAGTTTTCTCAGTCTTGTGGTTTGCTGTGCTCCAAAAAAAGTGCATCCCTACAATAGGAAGGCGCAACAGATGTCCATCTGTTTGTGTAGCTGAAACGAAATACAAGCATTAGCTGTCGATTAGATGTGCAGGTCCGCACTGCCCTCCCAGACCATCCCATGTGCTCTCCCCTCATCGCCCTTTCCGTCTCTGTGCATGTCATTGGTAGGGTTTACCTTGAGCGCCGTATTGGATGGCTGATATACAGCTGAGGAGCAGGAGAGGTCACGAGCAGACAGAGTGCATTACTGTGATTGAAGCCCACTAACACAGCACCGATAATGTAGTAACAGGCCCCGCGCTGAACCCGCTAACGCGATTGCCGGTCTGGGGATCTGAGCACTTAAATGCCCTGGGTACGGGAAATGCGTGGATCGATTGGAATTGTAAGTGGAGCTGAGTGCATTGTTCAATTCTACACAAGCTTGCTCTGCATATGCATAACATGACCCCCCCCTCTCTCATAAGATAGCCTTAGGTAATAATGTCCATATGTAAACGGTATTACATTTTGCACTTAAGTAAATGCCCACTAGGGTTGGGCACCGAAACACGGTTCTAATATGGCACCGGTGCCGACACAAACGGTAGTAACTGCATCAAATAACAACGTGCATTTCGGTGCTTAAATAGCGTTTTTTTTTTTTTTTTTAATACAAGGCATCACTGCATGTCATGCGCCATCTCTAACGTCTAATACATCCAGTGTTTAATATGATAAACACTGGATGTATAAACCAGAGGGGTGCACCACATGAGTGGACAGTGTTTGACAGCTTGCATGAGCCCAAGTAGCTTACTTTAAAGCGATATCGCGAGCTCCTGTCAAAATCTAGCAGTGGGCCTAACTACACACAAGCAAAAGGCTATGAAACAACATCAACAGTAGGCTAGCCTAGCCTATACAATATCCTTGCTAATGCGCTAACTGACATTTATTTGAAATGTTATCAGCAAAGTTGTAAGGTGAAAACTTTATTTCACGGTGTGTTAAACAACATAATGGCATGATATTGTAACGATTTGATAGCGAACCACACAGTTGTCCAATCAAAAGGTTTATTCACTGGGAACGAGAGCCGGGACACAGATCGACCAAGACCAAGACACAGAACATAATACACACGGGGCAGGTCAAGCACGCACACACACTACACATACAGGGGAGGACGCAGCCTCCCACACAAAAAGGATCACACACGAGGGAGAACTAAAAGGGAAACATGTTACAATAAAGACGCTAACATTACACACAAAACTAAGGAGAATAACGACATAAACCCCCCAAGTGTTCGCTCTCGTATCCCAGGATCCCCTGCGCGGGAGAACGCGAACACTGTCTTTTTGCGCCGACGTTACACAGCTCCCCCAACAAGCCATTGCCGTCCTCGGCAATGCCCACGAGGTAGCCACATGCTAACGTCGGCGCGCGTCGCCCGCCACTCAGTTCAGTGTGACAGTACCGCCAACTCACGTGGGGTGCACGCCGCAGGAGCTCACTCAACGGGCGCCACGCTGCTAGCAATCCAGTACGGGCGTGCTAGCAGCCACGTGGCCGACCCGCTCGTCACCAGCTCCCTCTCAGCAGCCGCCCTCAGGCTGCACTTTCCGCGGCGTGACACCGCGGCACTCCTCCTCTCCAGACGGGGCCCTAGGTGGCCTTACAACCGTCGACACTGTACCAAGCACCGGGGTTCGAGGGGGGCCAGATGAAGCTGCGCCAACGCCACTCCGCTCCGTCGAGTCGCCGACCAGGACAGACAGGCACCGACTCCACAGCAACCGGACCGCGCTGAGCTCTCCCGCTGCAGCTACCGTCTTCGGCGTCCCTCCTCGTGTTGCCATCTCGCAGAGCCGTACTGCTCTGTTCCCGGCCCGTTCCACTCCTTCGCGGCCTCGGCGAAGGCACGACCCCCGAGATGGTCGTGTTATCGAACTCCACACACAAACTTTTTCAAAAGGCGCCGGCCAACAGGCCAACTAGAACGGGCGCCCACACAGCACGGTGCCTCTCACACGCACCCAAAAGTTTTTTTTTAAAGTTCAGACGGCATTTCCGTCAAACCTGCCCCACCGTCGTGAGTTCGCTGCCCTCAGCGGCTCCGCCAACCGTCCATCGTCTAGGAACCTCTTCCTCGCCGCACTCCCTCGGCTCTGCACACGCGTCGCGGCTCGCCGTGGAGTCAGCGCCCAGGCCAGCGTCATCTTCTCCGCGACCACTTCATCTGGCCAGATCTCCTCCCATGGCAGCAGGCAGGTCTCGGCGATAGCTCCTCTCCTCCGGCGGCGGTAACGATAGAAGGCCTCAAGCTCTTTAGTAGCCCTTACAAGGGCTCTCTCTGGATCCTCTTGCGTGGGCCTCCACCCAGCGGTGAGGTCTCCCGCTCCCAGCTTCTCTCGCTGAGCGGAGGCCATGTTCGAAAGTCGCTTCTGACACCAATGTAACGATTTGATAGCGAACCACACAGTTGTCCAATCAAAAGGTTTATTCACTGGGAACGAGAGCCGGGACACAGATCGACCAAGACCAAGACACAGAACATAATACACACGGGGCAGGTCAAGCACGCACACACACTACACATACAGGGGAGGACGCAGCCTCCCACACAAAAAGGATCACACACGAGGGAGAACTAAAAGGGAAACATGTTACAATAAAGACGCTAACATTACACACAAAACTAAGGAGAATAACGACATAAACCCCCCAAGTGTTCGCTCTCGTATCCCAGGATCCCCTGCGCGGGAGAACGCGAACACTGTCTTTTTGCGCCGACGTTACAATATTAATCTTTCATGTGCATGAGGTCCATATAGCATCACAATGAATATGAAGATCATGTTAAAAGTTAGCTGGCAAAAACAAATATGTAGGTTACATACCTGGTGTCACTGAGCTGTCAAAGAGGCTACGAAACCATCTCAAAATGCCTTCTGCTGGGAATCTTAACACTTCAACACCGACATGTAGCCTAACATGTTCAAAACTATTGCGTGTTATGGGTTAAGACATACAATTTCTTGAAGCATTTGGCAACACACTAAATTAACTGGAAAGTAGAGTCCCTGTTAGATTAGCTTGCTTGCAAATGCCGTTGTCCATGACCTGGCAGTTTTATGGCAAGCGGTTTTAACATACCTTATGGCAAATCGCCTACACTGGGTAAACTTGAAAGCAGAGCTTACCATTGTGTGTGCATGCATGGCAAGCTGTTTTAACATTTAGATGTACCGTAAAACTCCAAATAATAGCCCGGGCTTTTATTTTCCCAAATCGCCAAACTGCACCGGCTAGTATTAGAGACAGGCATCTATATGAGACAAGCCTTTAATTCCCTTTACACAAAACTTTTCCTCTGCAAAGATGGAAAATATTATCGAATTAATTATTTCAAACACACTGAATGTCTACCTATATGACTAGGCTTTCTGATGACAATTACGGATCATCATTCATTTAGTGTTGAGATGTTGTTCATTGAGTGAGATACAGTAAGATCCAAATAGCTGGATAGCCAGAACAGATGAAACACGTTTTAATTACGGTAAACGTAATCTACAAAGAGATCGTATCACACTGAAAGCTCATATTTTGTCACTAGCAAATAGCCTATATCGGTCCTTTGTCAAATACAGTTGCATTATCAGCCCTGACCAAAACCGTTCAGGAATTATTTATGCAAAAGTGGAATGTGCTTAATGTTTCATTCTCCCTCCTTTTCAGCACGAATGAAACAGCACGAGAGAGCATGAACCATATTGTTTTCTCCCGTTTTGTATTTGCCAAATTTGACAACAGTCTACATTCAAATCATAGCCTACTTCCAGGCTCGCGGGAACATATTTTTGACCAGGGGTGCTGAATAACAAAATAATCATGGATGTCCGACGATTTTTCCCCCAGCATATGATTCGAATTTAGACAGCTAAATACGACATTTCACCGCCGTGTATGAGTAGGTCTAACGGCTCGTGTCCATTATTGCGGCGCGTAGATGCTTGCAGACGCCTAGCCCTCTCTCCCGTCGCCGCTTGTGGGCGTGTATAGGCTAAAGTGTATGGTGTAACGTTTTATTTTTTGTAATTACACAATGCCAGCTAACGTAGGCTACTAAAGTGGAGGTAGCCTACTACTGTTAACATATTTTATTGAAACACTCACAAATATCACTGACATGTTCCTCCAAAGCACATTCTGTCTTGATTCAAGTCGGCAACAAGGTCTCTTTGATAGGGTGCAGTGGCGAACTTTTTCTAAACTTAACATCTTCGCCACTATATAGCTTAATATATTTTCATAAAACCTACACGATTATCAGGCGGAACAAATCTTTCTGGCAGGCTATTGTTCCGGACCGGAAGACTAGAGCAAAGGACAGAACTTGTTTACCGAAGATGTACTTTCATTGGCTAACCGCCTCGCATTAACCGCTCTCATTTGCATAAAGTTCAGCCGAGCCCAACTTCTTGACGCGCCGCCTCTGTTCGAATGGCCGCGCCGCCTTCCCAAGGTGCATTGCGGAAGCGTAAACCACGTCTTGCCGCTCTCCATAGGAAATCAATGGGCTATGTGCGGTGCGGTGGGCGTTCGCGAACCGTGTTTTGTTGCCAGCATAAAAACAAGCTTACCATCGGCCTATCCGCAAATTTTAAACACAAGGGATGAATTGAACAATGACAAAGTGGGACATATAAGCATAGTTCATATTGGAAAAAAGTTCCAATAGTTTTTCCCCACCGCAGTCTTTTAATGCCATCTAATCATAACGTAATATACTTAAGCCCAAATCACACCCAAGATTCGCAACGAGATGAGCAGCAACTTGATGCAACATTCTAAAACCTTGCAACTGTGACCAGACATGTGAATGCTTTGTGACGGCTTGTAACGACGTGTAACATCTAGCCTAATTCACACTGCTGTAACCTCCTTTCTGTAATGGTTTCGTGTCATTGCGAATCTTTAAACAGACGATCTGACGGGTTTTAGAAGATTAAATACAACCCGAAACTAAAAAACAGACCAGGCCTCTACTGGAGACCGGCCTTTAACCTAAACCTGTAGCCACGCCAGGCGTTTAAAAGAGACAGGCGTCTCTTAGGGACTCGGCGATTATTTGAAGTTTTACGGTATTATTCATAGGAGCAATGAGATATTGATAGTAAATTGAATATAACAGTTCAATTTCATGTTCAAATTTGTCTCATCAATAAAAAAAGCAATTCATGCTTTAGACCATTTTAATTTAAAATATTTTAAAAACAAAGTACCGGTTCAGGCACCGTTTCGGCACCGGCACCGTTTTAAAAGTATCGTTTTAGCACCGGTATCGGATAAAACCCAAACGATACCCAACCCTAAATTGCCCACGTATATTGCAGGTGAAAATTGTCCCCTTCGCTCAAAGTGCTTGCTTTGCAGATCCAATGCACAACAATAATGCAGGTGTATTTAAAAGTCACATCACATCAAAACACACAGCCTCCACAGGAGACAATCAGCCTACCGGTAATGGCTCTCACAATGAAGTGCATGAGAGGCAAATATTCCCTGTCAAGCCTGGGAAGCCATTTATATCAGCCATCACTGAAACATGCAGGGTAAGGAGAGATAGAGACAGACAGCAGAGAACGAAGGAGAGGGAGAGAGAGAGAGTGAGTGGGAGAGAGAGAGAGACAGAGGGGGGGGGGGGGGGGCTGATGCCAATGGTGGCCTCCGACCCCTTTCATTTGTCTTTCAAGTCCCTGAGTCAGTTCCACAAAAATGATGTGTGTTCCTCGCGCCAGAGCAAGGTGAAGGAGGCCCTGGGCTGGAGATTGCTCATTATATGGAGAGGGAAGACCCCGCAGACCTCTCAGATCCTGCAGCCCCTCAACAGCAAATAAGCAGATACCTCTTAATTGTGTGTCTCTTTAGTATGCCTGGAGCAGCAGGTGGCAGGCGAACAGCGCTCTCTCTGTGTGAGCGCGCGCGGGCATGCGCTATGTCTCTGGACCCTCATTGCCATGCCCCTCACTAGGGCTCGCTCTAACATTAGCCCTCTCGTTCAGCTCTGAAAATGAGCTACTTGGTGTGATTGGCCGAAATAGTAGCAGTAACCAGTGTCTGCTTTCACTGAGATTGGGTCATGAATATGAAATGGCCAGGGCATGCTGCCACAGACAAAAAAGAAAAAAACACACACAAACACACACACACAGGTCTTTTATACTTGCATTTCACCTTAACCCAAGGGCATTGATAAATGTGACAATCATGAGGACTTGTGATTATTGGAGCCACCCATCTACAGAATGTTCACAGAAAATTGACATGCACATATCTCTTTGTAATGTCTGCATGTTACAAGTTCTCCCCGTCATTTTGGTGTCGACAAAGGCAGGGTTTTACATTTAGTGTATCTTACTTTAGCCATGATGCTCGATGTAACCTGTATGCAGTAGTAGCCTGTTGAGATGTACGTCATTGACACACAAAAGGGTCAATACCTCCGTACCTGCTTCTATGAGCCAGGTCTGTGGCTGGACGTCAGGAAAGCTCTCTCCTCTCCGCTGCATCTGTGGGCATTGTTGTGACTGTTGTTTTAGTTGGTATCTGTGGCATGGCTATTTGAAGTGGATAGCTATCATCATCACTACCACCACCATCTCCTCCACCCCCTCCCTTCCAGTCCCTGAGGAGTGGCCTGTCAGATGAGCTATTTATCGCCCGAGCGTCTCCACCTCGGAGGGGGGCGCGGCATGTGAGCGCACGTCCGTGACAGGGGCACTCACTTTGATTAAGCCAGAGCTGAGCTGAACCGCGCCGTACCGTAACAGTGCATCTCAACAAAACAGCACAGAGCAGCCATTTCTGGACAGAGTCCCAATGGTCTCACTTTCTCCTCTCCACCTCTCCCTCTTCCACCGTCTCTCTCATTCTCTCACCCACTCACAAGTTCACACATACTCCTACACACACACAGACACAGACACACACACACACACACACACACACACACACACATTCAAAAACATAGGCAAGACGCATTACTGTACTGCAACTGGGATTTCTTTGACATCACAGTGTGTGTCCAATAACAGAGGGCACACCGCAAGATGAGGGTAAAAGGGCAGAATATTAGTTCCCTCCTACACTGCTCTCCTTGGGGCAAGTCTCCCCTTTAGATTAATGTGAATGGAGTTGTGCAAAGGCCATATTGGTCTTGTTTTAACTGCTCCAATGAGTCCATGGTGGGAGGTATTGACTGCAATACTCTTTGAGGTCAATGAGAGTTCACAAGCCCAGATCATATTTATGACAGTCTATAAAACTCAGGCCTTAAAGGATAGCTCTGTGATAGCCTCAAAAATTTGCTTGCATTGATTAGCTCTTTGCTCTCAAAAATTTGCTTGCAATGAGAGTCATTGCGTCCCACCATTTTACCATTTCCCCAGGTTTTCCCACTTTTATTTATTTATTTTGCTTTAAACTTTGAAAGGCTTTTGCATCTGCTAACAGCACTTTTCTCTCTATTACTCTCTCTCCATCTCCCTCCTCACACACACACACACACACACACACACACACACACACATACAGTACAGTGCTCTCCATCCCCATCCCATCCCACTCTCTATTCCTTCACCAGTAGGTCGTACATTAAGCAGTTACCACGGCTGTGGCGAGTGGCCTGACCTCTCTGTCAATCAGTCCATTTAGGCCATATTGCAGTGTAAGAGGATTGACTCTTTATGGGGATAATATCTCATCCTCGCCGTGACTCTTTCCACCCACTCTCCTATAACCCCCTCCCCCTGTGCGGAGTCACAACTCCTCTCGCCGATGACGCAGAGATATTCCCCCGGTGATGCCCTTGGATGTCAATACTGCGGCATTGCACAGGATCCTGTTCCCCCATATGGCATATTCAAAGGGCTTGAGGAAACAAAGAATCCTGTGCAATTTGGAAGATCGAAAGGGAGCGGTGGGTTGAGTGGAATCTAAAAACCCACCTGGGTCCAGACGATGTTTAATGCATCCATACAGGGGCCAGCTAAAAGCTCATGCTCCTGCCCTTAAGGGTCATACAGTCGCAGGTTATTCGCTAGTCACCAGCTCTTCAGAGGCTACGACAGTGATTACGTGAGCTATTTTGTAAGTTTAGGGCTCTTTTCAGAGCTGTGTCTTTTGCTTTTACTCTTTTTCTCCATTTTGCTGATCGCATTAAGCAGACCCAGACCTACGCCCTGCTGAGAATCCAGTGTAATCTCTAGTTTGGGCTGAACCCCTGTCATGCTGAAGAGGGTGGAAAGGTGGCACAGCTGCTCTATTAGGGAGGGCTGGAAGAGCAGGAGAGGGGAGCAGAGGTTGGCCAACGGGAGCCCTCACTTTACCCTCGAAGCCTGGCGCTGCTGCAGGGGGAGCAGCATCTGGTTAGCCACCATCACCTCTGGAGATGAAGAGGTAGAAGCTGCTCACTTCATTTCCACCAAATCACCTTTACCCCGAGAGAAAAACACCAAGGGAAAGACAGAGAGATGTGGGGAGCGGAAACTCCCTCTCATCTGTAAATGAGTTCCTCCTTCAGAGATAAAGCACCTCCATGCATAATTTGCAGGCAGTGGGGAGAGAGGGAGAGAGAGAAAGAAAGCATGAGGAATGTGACAAAAATGTGTGTGGGGGGGGGGGCGGTTACAAGAGCAAAAGAATGAGAAAGTGAATAAAGAGGGACAGGAAGTTTCAGCTCATTAATCTCTTCACCACAGTCCCTGTTCTATTCTCAAACACACTCTCTCTCTCTCTCTCTCTCTCTCTCTCTCTCTCTCTCTCTTCACCCTGTGTATGTGAGTGTGGGTTTGTTTGTAAATAGTCAGAACAGTCAGATTGTCGTTAACTGCTCTCTAGGTCAGTATGGCAGTATAAACTGCTGTAACATACCGTAGGCAAAACTATTGAGTTGGGCACTAAAATATTACTCTTTACCCTCTCTCCTGGCAGTTCACTCCTTTCTAAATGTGCTTCATGAAAGTGCAGTGCTATTTTTTGCCTTGTCTGTGCAACCAGTTTATATTGTGCTAAGCCTAGATCAATACCTGTGCCATTTTTCTGTAACCTCTCACACCTGACACTTTGACACCAATTCGCCCTGATGGATGACAAAACTCTGCCAGTCCACATTTGTCACCCTCTAAAGCCAGAGAAAGGGACCTTTCGGTTGGGGATATAGTCTCTAACATCCCCCCTCTCCCTGAATCTGGCCATTTTTTTCATCCCCATGGAGGTGTCTGCCACTAGTTGTCACCTGGGGAATGATTCTCGTCGACAGTAAGCCCAGACAGGCATGAGGGAAACCCATCAACCTCCAGCAGTATCAGTTTGTGGCTCATCCCTCCGTTTTAGAGTCGATTGAAAAGAGGAATTATTCCGGGGGGGGGGGGGGGGTTCTTTTTCCCAGCAGCTTAGGACAGAATTGTGAGTAGAAGTTATTATCATGGCATATCATAGGAAAGGCATGACATTTATGCTTTTTTAAGGGGGGAACGAAGGAGGCGCTGGATGTCAAAACAGCCAAAGATTCCCTCCTGACTCAGGGCTTGTTGTTTGAATGCAGTCAGAGGGGATTTTCCCGAGACCCTCTTCATCCACAGCAGTTACGCTAGTCTCTATGTCAGAATCTGTAAGCACTGAGCTTTAGGCAGCTTTCCTCTCTATAAACCGAAACCAACATCCAGTTATGTCTGTTGTCAAGAAAGCAGACTGGTATGTTGCACTGAGATGCAGTTGGCTCTGAGCATTCTCTATTGACTTTTGTGTCATTTTGCTGTTGTATTAGTTTGCCTAAAGGAACTTGCTCATGTGCTTAAAGATGGACAAACATAATTTGCCTTGGTTGTTTTTTTTTTTTGTTAGTCTATGTTCTGTTATGAATGTTATGGGCATAAGTACAATCTATCTTGATCATTCAGGTTTGCTTTCTCCAGTCCAATCCCCAGAAAAATCATGTTTGGTTGTATCCTTTCAATTATTCATGTTGGCAAGCATTTGTAAAACAATCTTAATGACTGCTTAAGCACCAACAGTAATTGGTTATTGGTATCCTCAGCCTGAAACATCATTACGACACAGAATGTGTCAAATCAATAATAATTAGCCGATGTAAGCTATTTCTTTTTATGTTTCCTCCCCTGCATAGTTTCATTAAACTGTTGTAGCTGTTGGCAGGTTCTTTTTAGAGGGAATATGACCATATCCCTAACCATTGATCTCAAGTTCTTGGCCATGTGCCAGCTCTGATAACAGTATAGGCTGATTAGATTGTACCACAATTAGCCATTTAATTGCATCACACATAAGGTAACAACTTCCCAATAACATGATAAATCTCAGTCTGCTTCATTTGGGTGGTATTTGCATGTTTGCCCCTATGAACATCATGTAAGAGGTTTAGCAATGCTCACAGAAAAAACACAGCCTTACCCTATTTACTATTATATTTTCATTAGTAAACCGTCCTGAATCTCCATAAAGCAGAAAGGGTATATTGGAAAGATAATGGTGTATAAAACATATGAAGGGCAAAAACAAATGAGATGCCTCAGCCAGTTTCTGTTGTTTAAATGAATGTATAATGACAGAACATGTCAATGACATGACATTACAGAACATGCCTGTGCATTCACAGCAGGGCATATTACCAGTTCAGCTCTCTCACATGGGAGCATCTCAAGATATTCTACGCACACCTCTCAATGACAAAACAAAAGCCCCATTCCCTTTGGTGCCATTGGCCAATGCTCGCAGGCTGGATTGAGCTATTCTTGCAGATTGATCAGTTCAAAATAATCAACAGCTTTCGATTTACCGACCCTCTGAATGGTGAAAGGTGTCTGTGCTTTATCTAGGCACAGAGATCATCAAAGATCATTCTCTCTCTCTCTCTCTCTCTCTCTCTCTCTCTCTCTCTCTCTCTCTCTCTCTCTCTATCTCACAAACACTTTCAGTCTTTCCCATACTCTGATATGGATTGTGTGTGGACACATCTTTGGCTTTATGGGTTAAATGATATTAGCCCAGCAGATTGTGAGGAAAGGGCCTCTCTTCATCATCAAGGCTTCTGATGTTTGGAGGACTCTGTGTTCTCCACAGTCAGGGGAGTTCCAGGCGAGAGTAAGGGTGAAAGGATCACACCTCATTCAGGACTATTGAAAAGCCAATTCCATTTTCTAATATTTGACTTCATTGAAATAATGATATCATACTGAATTATTGATCGTTCCTCCAGGCTTCAAAGGCAATGCGAAGCCACATAGAGTGTTCAGATGAAGAGGTTGAAGAGGCTGAATGTGGTCATAATGAGTTACTATGGGTGCTGGGCAGGGCTGCACATTAACTTTGTTTTGCACATAGCTCTAGCGCTACAGAGGCTGATAGATGTATAGCACAAACCACAATATAATAATATCAGTATAATGTCATGTAGCACCATGTGTATATGTTACACTTTACAGCCCTGGTGGTGGGTACAGATCAAGAGTCACACACACACACACACGCACACACACACACACACACACACACACACACACACACACACACACACACACACACACACACACACACACACAAAGAGAGTTATGTACATACTGTATTCAGATCCCCAGACAGATAGGAGTGTAACAGCAGGGCATCCTGCTGCAGTATGGAGGTGTTGTGTGCTAGCTATTTGGATTCCAAGTAATAGAAATCAATTACCCTCCTGTAGTTTTTGCTGTTTACAGGAACCCAGTTTCTGTTGCATTGCGAGCACACTGCTGCTGTTATTGATTTAATTGTCACATACCCAGTTTAATGCCATTTCATTTTGTCATGTTGCCCCCTCTGAGGCCCTAATAAGCTCTTGATTGTGTCTGCATGAGTGATGCAAACGCGCAAATGTGGAAGGGGGAAATTCTTGTAGACAGTGTGTCATGGCCTAGAAGTATTTTCCGTGATAACCTTTACAAATGCTGGAAATAATTAAACTTTTTTGCTGTGAATAAAGGCAGTGTGCTCAAAAAATAAAATTGTGGATTATCAAATTAAAACAGCAATTGTTGGTGTGAAAATGTAATCAGGCTGATTCATTTATATTTATATTCAAATTATACAAAACAATAGCAGAGTCCCTTCAGACAGTGTTGTTAAGATTATTTTAGACAGTGCTCTTTTATGGTATAAAATTCTCGCCAAAAGTTTTCTGTACCTGTACCAAAGTTTTGTGCTTGTAAGAATATTTTGTGCTCGTAAAAAATATTTGTGTACATGTAAAAATAATTTGTGTCTGTAAAAATATTTTGTGCATGCAAAAATGGTTTGTACATCTTCAAATCCGTTTTGTCACTGTGTAGAAAAAATTTTTTGATTTTGCGAACGATTTTTGCACGCACGGATTTTCCATTTGCAAGTGCGCATCTGTTTTCTACAGACATGAAACAGATCTACGGGTACGAAATGAATTTACAAGTACAAAACTTTTTTACAAATTTTCCCAAAACAGCCAATCACAGCACTGCTTACTGAACGGACAATCAGCCTATCAACTGTCTCTGCTAACGTTACGTGAAAGCACCGCACATATAACGTGGGAAATACAAAGGGAGGAATGACTAGTCGGAAAACACTATAACACAATAACTATACAGAACAATTATATCATTAATAATAATACTATTGATCCGAATTTTATTAGTTCTAGTTAATGATAAGTTGAGCTGTTTGCTTGTTAGCTAAGATAGCTCTTCTTTTTTAAGTGTTTCACCTCTTCTGAACTGTGGTGTTTACATGTACCCAGAGCAGTATTTTCTATGTCCAGTGTTTCAGAAATTAAAGAAGCGAGCTGATCGGCTGACTGGCCGTTCAGTAAGCAGTGCTGTGATTGGCTGTTTTGGGAAAATTTGTAAAAAAGTTTTGTACTTGTAAATTCGTTTCGTACCCGTAGATCTGTTTCATGTCTGTAGAAAACAGATGCGCACTTGCAAATGGAAAATCCGTGCGTGCAAAAATCGTTCGCAAATTCACAAACATTTTTTCTACACAGTGACAAAACGGATTTGAAGATGTTCAAACCATTTTTACATGCACAAAATATTTTTACAGATACAAATAATTTTTACATGTACACAAATCATTTTTACGAGCACAAAATATTCTTACAAGCACAAAACGTTGGTACAGGTACAGAAAACTTTTGGCGAGAATTTTATACCATACTCTTTGGAGCAGAATTGGGCTCCAAAAAATGGCTACAGACCCTGAAAGGATGAAGAATCTGTCTTCATTAAGTCTCATTCAGATGTTGAACATAACCTTGAGGATTTCTCCTTTTTCCTACACTTGCTCTGGTGGCCAATAGCCTGAGAGTTTTAATCACAACAACTGTTGTTTTGTGACATTTTGGTTAAGCCTAAACAGGGGAAAACATTTGCTGCCTAATCTCCAAACCGTGTCTTGCATTGTTTTGTTTTCTTCTGAAAGATGAAAAATAAAATGCTTTATGGTCATGACATTTCTGTACCGCATCCTGTTTGCAAGGCGACAAGACTTTCAGATAGCACTTCTGCTGGAGAAAGCAGTCATCGGTGAAATTCATGGCAACAAGGGAATCCATGTGCATCTATGTGAAAACTCAGCGAGCAAGCAAATCCCAGTGGGTGGCTCTGACTCAGGAACAGCAGAGCAGTCAGTCAGATCCCCTGTGTTTTTGCCTTAATTGTTACTCAAGAGCTGCCCTTGTAGGAAAAATTAATTCATTTTTCCCGATGCTTTATTTCCCCCACCCCTCAAACACACAAAATAACATGGGCACTAGTTCACTAATTTGGCAATGATGCCTCCCTAGATTCTTTGGCTGACTTGGTGGTTAGGGTTGCTGTGAGAGTTGAGGGGTTTTGCGGGAGACTCTATTGGGATTTGCTGCTCCCACAAGACCCACAGTGTTTCCCGCAGGGGCACAGCAGACCCACTGAGGCCTGTGTCCATGTGGGAGAGGCTGCTGATTGTCAAACCGAGGCCTGGAGTAACACCAGTGCCATGGATGGCTGCTGTTTGGGGCCTACGAGTGGATTTCTCTGGGGGCTGGATGGAGAGGGGACGTGGGCAAGGGAAGGAGGGGGCTCTCAAACAATGCTTTCTCCTCCACTCTCTCTATGATGTAATGCTGAAGTTACTACTGCATGCAGGACCACACCTTTTGTAGCTTCTCAGGTTTCTAGATCAACCATACTGTACATATTTTCTCTCTGACTCTCTCTGTCTTTCTCTCTCTCTTATTCTGTATGCCCTGAGGTTAGAATATCTGGTATGGTATTATTTTACTACAGAGATATTAATTCATCATGTTTAATGTGGCCCAATAATTACTCTCTGCTGATTGCTCAGACTTGGACTACTTGGAGGCTCTGGCCCCCTAAGTTTTGTGTTTAATTACTAGATTGTACATGGGATTCAACAAGTGATATTCACATCATTAATTGATTGAATTACAGACCTTAGGCAGTGGCAGCAAATGTTATACCAATCATATTGTGGCATGAGGATATCTGTCACGACACGGTCACCGGCTTATAGGCGTAAGCCTTTACCATCGCACACAAATTCACAGAAGCAGAGTTCTGATGTTTATGGATGCATTTGCATAATCAGGAAGATAAGTAATGGATGGGTGTTGTGACACAATCAGGGAATAAACACTCATATTCATCAGTACATACACTTTGATAAAAAACCCTATTTTAAGATATCTACTGTAGATGCTTAGATGTAAAACACTTAGATTCAGCATGAAGTGCTTCTGCTACAGTGATTTAGGACCAAACAGAGTGCTGCCTGGTGTGAGAGAGAGAGAGAGAGAAAGAGAGAGAGATAGAGAGAGGGGGAGAGAGAGGGAGAGAGAGAGTCATGTCACTTGCCAAAGGAATAGCTCTCCAACCCTGATTTATTGGCCAAAGCCCCGCGGCAGTGAAACACAAGACGGAGGCCTTGGGTTCATGGGCTGCTGCTGTTAATGCCGGAGAGACTTCAACAGTTTTTACACATAAATGGGCAAGTGTCCTCCAATATGATAATCTGTGCCCAGAAGCGCTCAGTGTTATTGTTCCGCAGATGAAAAAACAAAAACAGATTGATACTTTACGGCCCGTCTCTCTTCACCTTTCCCAGAACACAAGGTTTGTGTGCTGTAATTAATGATATTGACTCTGTCTCACTCTGCCCTGTTGTCTGCTGTGACTTGAATGAATTGTCATTCAGTGCACACAAATTGATTTACTCTAAGTAAAAATATGTAAAGTAATAGTATACAGTAGGAAAACACATAATTTGTAAAACAATCTAACACAGCATTTTAGTTGTACATAGATTAAATATGTCTTATTGTGTGGAATTGCATTTGTATTGTTACATTCATCAAAAAATGTTCACTGGTATATAAAAAACAGAAAGCAGTACAATACAAAATACGAATGTAATTTTCACAGACATAGTATGCAACCCTAAGATGGCTCCTGTTAAAAAGGTGTGGCAAGTCCATAGCAACAAGGCTGTGCGCTACCTGCTGTAAAGAGATCCCGTGGCCTTTCGAATGTCACAGCAGGGTCTTCCTGTCCCCTCTGTCTTAATGCATATTTATTGGTTGGTGCTGATGTGCAGCCGTTGGATTCTCTTTAAAGAAAAAGGCTCTGTTCCCTCCTTCTTTCTCCTGCTCCGCTCGGTGCCCAGAGAGCCTGGGGTTGTGCGAGGGTGGCACTGTGCTTGGCATGTCACATATCTCATTGTGTAATTCCTGCTGTCGAATCGGCGGTTGCTGGGGCAATGGCATCGCGGGCCAGCCACAGTGGAGCAGTGAAGATCACCAGTGTTGACGTGTGTGTCAGTGTGATTAGCAAGAAATTAGCAAAGCACCACTAGGAGAGAGGAAGGGCCGGCGACACGCTACGGGCTCATCAGTCATCTCCTTATTTCAGAGAGATGGAGAGAGGGAGTGGAAAGGGAGAGAGAGAGTGAGCGAGAGAGAGAGAGAGAGAGTGGTGTATAATGAGAGAGACAGTTATGAAGTGTGGGATGCACAGAATAATGAAGAAAGAGGAAGAAGGTAGAAAAAAACAGAGAGAATTTCTGAGAAACAGAATTCATGGTATGAAAGGGAAAATATTAGAAAGCAGGATAAAACGATGGTATGGAAATAGATAAGAGAGACTTTGTTTGAGATAAGAGTGAAAAAGATCAAGGAAGAGATGGGAGGATAAAACCAGACAAACAGAGAAAGAGGTGGTTTGAGAGAGGGAGGTTGTGTCTTCTATTGAGAGTAAACGTTCCTTTCCTTGAGCCATTACATTACGGCCGCACGCAACTAGGCCAAGGGGAAGAGGAGGGCCTGGCTGAGGGCCCTGTGAGGCTTAGGGTTTGACGGAGCTTGGGGGCCTCTTTCTCGAGGCAGCCACTGCGACCTAATGGTCCTTATGATTTCCTCCACTCATCCTGGGGCCCTGCAGACAGCTGCAAACAGCATCGCCATGCCGTCTGTCCCCGTTGCGAAAGAAAGACCTGACAGCTCCTCTACCTCTCCCGGCAGCCATCTTGACCCCTTGACCCCGCTCTGCGGAATTGTTGCAGTAGGCGGACGCGGGGCTGAGCTCAGATGGAGTGACTGACAGGGTCAGAAGGACAGACATGCTGGAGCATCACACATGGCATGTCATCTTTGTAGGCGGTTGACCGCACGGTGGCCTCTTGCCAGTGTGTTGCGTCTCTAATGATTTGAGTGGCATTGTTCTTACCGTGTTGTCAGTATAGCCTCTGGAAAGATATGTGTTGTGTGAGAAGGGCAATACAACTATAGATATATCTTTGATCAAGGCTGGCTGTGAGCTAACATCATACTATCATAGTTGATCTGACATTTTAAAAAAATGTATGGGAAAAAAGACAAAATAAAATCATAAAATCACCCATGCACTCCATGCAATGGATTGATAATCGTAAATTTGAGATGTGAGATTGAAATAGAATTTCCTTGCCCTTTGACGTCTTTTAGGTCTGACCTCAGTGATGCATTACTCTTTACATAACAGTGCAGACAGTGTGTGAGCAGCAACCCTGGTCTGAGGTGACGGCAGGGGAAGCAGGAGATGGATGGGAAGGCTTAAATGGCGGACTGCTGGGATTTAGTCCTGCCCCCCATTCTACCCCCCACCCACACCCTCGCCTACTTCCATATGCCCATGCGTCCCTTTCTGTGCACCACATGCAAATGGATGAGTCAGGGCTAGCCTCTGTGCGTTGTTTATTAAAAGCAGACTCCTTGTCATGAGCCCGCCTTCCGCCTCTTACTTAGCAGCCACATTATAAACATGCCTGGATCGATAGCAGACATGAGATGCACAAGGGTGGGTGGAGGTGGTGTGCAACACTGACCTGTCTATGCTCAGACTTATAAGAAACGCTACAAATATCTTTTGTGCTTCTTATTAATTAGGTCATCGTTTTTATTACATTATTTATTATTACTTTTTATTGTAGAAGTACTGTAAGTAAAGAGCATTTACTGTGTTTGGCTAACATTTGGAACAGAAGCAGCATTTCTTAATTTTCTGATGCCCTATTTGACCTCCAAATAGAATCGCTATAAAATACATCTGATTCCATATGAATTTATCTGACTTCAGTGTTGTGTCTATGTATATCATTGACTGATAATCAGGGATAAGAGCTGAAAGATAAAGGTTATGAGAAGACCATTTCAACTCATGGAAACATAATTTTATTAATGATCAAGAGAATAGAGGTACTTTACAGGGGTTTATAGCTACCACAGTTAATTTGTCTACTTTTACATTTTTAACAGTAACACTCACAATTTACAACATCGACCAGAAATAATCATGCTACATCCATTCCATTTAAAATCAAGAGTGGGGGATTGGAATCTGGTCAGCCTACTTAAGATCTCATATCCTAAATTCTATCAATGTTGATTCTGCATCGTTAGCCTGTGAATCAGAATCAAATTAAATTGTCTGTGCCAATATGAAGCTCCAAACTTCAGCGGTAGTATTACAATGACTTTTTGTGTTGATCATTATGTAGTGTCGACTCTCTCTTTTGGAAACCCACCATCTGTGTGTGACAGTAAAACAAGTCGGTGATCCACAGGCATCAGCAAAGTCTTCTCAGAAATGGAAAATTACACTATAGGTGTCCATATGGCCATCAAGCGCCATGCTAATTTGAGTGCAGCACAGATCATTTGATGAGTTGCAACAGAAATGAGCCCAGCCTTAGTGACCATTAGCCTGCCAGCCACACGTTTGTAGCTCCTTAGTCATTCTTTCCCCAGCAAGCGTGGAGCACACAAAAGCCTGTGATTACAGTTTAACATATGCCTTTGCTGTTATTCTTTTTTAAAGCTTCTTTTCAAGTTAGCCAGTGGTAAATGTGTTGCTCTAAACAGGAAGTTGTTAAAGACAGCCATGTTGGTAAGCGACAGATGAGCTCACTGTCTCTAATTAAACAGCCAGCAGTTACAAAGGGTATCAGAAAGAAACAGTGTGCCAAGACACGGGGGAAGTCAGTGATCCAAACCAAAAAGTTTGGGTGAGTGATTTGCTCCATATTCAGACAGGAGGGAGAAGGGGAGCAGGGGCTTTGAGCAGCTACCTTGCAGGACAACTGTGTGAGCAGAATGCTTAGCTCCGACAGGCTAATTTATCATAGTCCTGTTGCCAGGGCAACTGGAGTTCTTGGGAATCATGTGATAGCAAGCAGTTTCTGTTGACTAGTCTCTGAGTGACTGTCGTCTTAAGGGAGTGTGTCTCTGCTGGTCTGTCAGAGAGGGAGAGAGAGGAAGCACAAAATGAGATGACTGACATTTCTTCTAATGCTCAATACCAGCTGCCCGTTGAGGAGATCAGCGTCGTAGTCCAAATTCATTTTGATTGCTGTATGAAAAATAAAAACAGTCTAAACAGTCGTGTTCACAGTCAAGTTCATGTTGTGCTCATCTAATGTCCTCTGGAGTGGCTCACGTTTGTGTGTGTGGGTTTAACGCAACAAACACAAATTAATTTAAATTAAATCTATTAAAGTGACGCCACTGAGAAATGCTTTCTGACAGTCTGGCTGACTGCCTGTGCTCCTGCTCAGGGCTCTGTGTGGTTTTATCCATGGGCTGGTTAAAACCATTGGCTGGAGCCAGACCTCCAGTGGAGTTTTTACTGCAGGATCTCTGGTAGCGCAGCAGACAGTCCCCTGTGCAATTGTCTCAGTTCATTTGCTCTGAGCAGGCCTGGCTTATGTAACACTAGGGCTTCACAGCAATACAACACATGGGTAGTGTCATCAGGAGTGTGTGGGCTTACGAGTGTGCCTGTCTCTCTGTCCATAGTTGTAGGCATGTGTTTGTGTTCGATTTGTGTGTATGTGGATGTCTGTATGTGTTTATATTTTCTTGTTGTGATTCTAGAGTCTGTTGTCAACATTGGCTGGAAGATGTTTTTGCCTGTTTTGATTCCCTCACCCATTGCTCTTGTCCAGCTTTGGATGCAGCCTGCTGTCCTCAGGTGTATGTGAAACATGCTCATTTGCCAGCACTGCTGCACTGTATCAGGGCATATGCTGTGCATCAGTGTCTGTTGCTGGAACACAGCGCAAATCCACGACCAGTCTGTTTCACTGCTGACTGGAAATGCATAGTATTTGCTCTCGCTCATGCAGCATCTCTACACTTTGTTTGTTGTCCGTCCAGCTTGCTGTGTATCAACAAAATGGGCATTCTCCCTGTGAGCTTAGGTGAACAAGAACAATAGGCAAACAGCAAGATATAACTGTGATATAAACTGACAAGGTTTACGAACTACTTCGACCCAAAGGAAATCATAAGTAAATTTCAATACATCAACCATCAACTTTTTTTTCCATTTGTCTTCAATAGCTGTGTAATCCTGTCTTGAAGAGGCTCAAAGAGAATTATTCATCCTGAGTTGCATGCAAAGTTGGGATAAATCCGATTCTGTGCTAGGGGAGGATTGTTAAGGGGTTGCCTCTGGGTAAGAATGCACTTGTTGCGTAGGTGATGAAAATCTGGGCGATTTCAGTGATAAACCATTTAAAGGGAGGCTCTTAAACACTGATGCTACAAAAAATAATGCAGTAATAAACACGACATTATCAAACCCATTATATTTATCTTGTCACGCTGTGTTGGACTGATGCTATGGAGAAGGGTTATCTCATGTGTAAAGAAAGTTTAATGAAGTGAGATGGGTGAGTGGGAAAAGGGAGCATATTGACTGATTTTGCTCAAGTCATTGTGGGAGATGCACAACTGGGTGGCATCTGTGTTTACCTTGGCCTGGCAGGGCATTTCTCTCAGAAGAGCCATAAGTGCTTGTTAATTCATTTTGCCCTTCAAAGACAGATCATAGCTCATCCCATGCTTTCCATGTGACGCCCTTTGGATATGAGAACGCTCTTTATTTAGTAACCTTGCTTACAAATGACCGTACTTGGTATGCACCAGTGTCTTGCACATATTTTTGAATCTATTTGAGTTGTGGATGGAAAGGAGGAAGATGGTTAGAAATAGATGCTGTGTTGCGTACTAGTAATAGTCATCCATTGGATATAAAGATATCTACGCGATGCGTATAAAAGATTAAAAGTTTGCAAAGGAAAAAAAGTTATAAAAGACTAAAGAGACACATATTAGACAGTGCTACTGAAAAAGGCTGCCACCCTTGTCGGCGCCTGCACACCAAATAATGTTGTATTTGGTCACCATTCATAAAGTTAAATTAATTATTTTTATTATGATGGCCACTGGATGGTCATGATGGCAACTCATTCTTTATGATATGAGCTATTAATCCTATCCGATGATTTTTTACATTGTCTACACCGTCGTCAAAATGGAATCCAGTGGAATGTTTCCAAACCACAATGAATGCACTGAATGTGGTTGGCAGCAAAAGGCTATTAAAAAGGCACATTTGCTCTTTTCATCATGAAAGATGTCTGTATACTGCCCTCCATTCTACCCAAAATGGAGCCTCCCAAATTAAAGGCTCTCTTAACTCTCTATTTTTGTCTCCTGATCATCTCCCTCACATTTAGTAGCCCCAGAAAATGTGCACCAGAGCATCTCTTTCTCTCTTGTGAGATGCATCGCTCTGGCTGTATTAGGACATTTTAATTGGGTTAGCTCATATGAAAGTACAACGTAAGCTGGGGTGTAATCTGGGTTTACTCTGGCCCAACATTAATCAGTTTTACATGGGCATTCAAGGGGAAGACAGCTGCCTGGTATCACCCGGCCCTGCCAGTTCAACACTTCCCCTTGGACTGTCCTGGCTCTTAGGATCTGTGTGGTTGGAATACAGTGTGGGGAGAAAACAAAAGGTGCTGATGTGAAAGGGAGGGTGGTGCTGCTGTTGTGCAGCCATTAGTGGCATTAGCGGTTCCTTCCTCACTTTGATGGAGTAGAGAATCAAAGAGCCTGAATGCGATAATAATCAGAAATGATGTTGCCTGAATCCCATATGATGTGTAACTGTAACAGTCTCCTACAGTTTCATTAAAATTTATTTTTCTCGTTGGTTAAATAGCAAGGCACAGTTGCTTGTTGCCGTCATTCATCAGTCATCAATACATGTATTTCATTTCTCAGCTGTATTTGAAAGGGGATTTCTGTGTGGTATTAGCAGCCTCTTAGATGGTGGTTTAGTAAGTCCCAGGAAGAAGACATCAGAGGACATATTTTAATTTTGGCTTCTATCTTCTCCCTTTGATTACTTTCCAAGTCTATGGGAGATGACCTTTGCTCAGCGGTTTCCTTTATCATCAGACGTTCAGATAAACAAAATAGAGCCCCATTTTTATGAAGTCTCACCCGACCTGTTGGAAGTCTTGTCCAATTAAGAGCCGCCAGTTGGGGCGCCTGAGCCCTGCACCAACATAGATGACATTTCACTCTGGCCCCAACAGAAAAAAAATAAACACACAGTGAAGAAATTAAGAATTAATTTAAACCGTGTTCGGCGCCGGGATTCTTATCAAAGCAACAAAGAGCCCCTCTTGTCCAAGGAGGAAACAAAGCGGAGAGGCGAGTTTGCTGAAATTGCCTCCCCAGCATCTGTGTGCTGCCCTTGATGTGTGACAGAGAATGTAATCATATTCTGTGGAAATGAAGTCCAGGAAGCTGGAATGGCGGGTCAGAAGAAAAGGTTTCCTCTATATCACCAAGCAAAATCAGCATGCTAAATGCTATCCGACAAGCTGTTTTCAAACATATTGGAGATAACAGGGAGAAAGGAAGACTGGGAAAGAGACAGTTGATCTTCATGAGTCAAACCACTAAAAAAGGCCTGTCCTGGCTATTATTTCTTGCCTTCATAAGATTGTTAATTAAAGCAAAACTGCATAGTGCAGACACTCAGTAAGGATGCTAAAGCTTTAAGGTAAAGCCCTCCCCTTCTAAATAGATGATCAACTGAAATGGAGATGACACATTGCTCATGCTAATCTGTTCTACACAAATAGCCTCAGGGTGAACCTATTATTATCTTTCAAAGTTTCCATTAACATTCTTAATGAAGCACTAATACATGTGTATTTGCCGAAACTAAGAAATCAGCAAAGGCCTCTCTGTTGCATGCCCCAACTTGGCAGAAAGCCCTGCCAGAGTGCAACATGCCCCGCAGGTGTTTATCCGTCTATGAATCGCAGGTGTATGCCCGGAGCAAGATTAATTGGAGTAATGTGTAACGTAAAATATAAGTTCCATAGATCTGATGGTGACCTCCCTAGATCTAAACAGCCTTGTTAAAATCAATATGGACGGGCAAGTGCAATTTTCATTTTCATTAAGTAGCGCTTTTGAAAGGAGGGGAGCCAAGTGCTGTGGGAATTTCAGCCTTGGATATGATGAGGTGTTGGCGTCCAGCAAACACACCTCTAATGCAGCTGAGAAAGAGCATAGCCATGCTAATTAATGTAGTCCTCATCTTTAACAGACATCATGAATTCAAAGCACAGCTGCCTTGTATGTCCTCGGAAATCCTTGTATGTGCCTTGGTAATTAAAAGCAGGAAGATAATGAAACTTGATATTAGGTTGGTTTAATACTGAAGAGACGTGTGTACTGTTGAACTGAACTATTTTCCAGCATTTAGTATGGAATCTATTAAGAAGTAGTATATGTTTTACAATCATGATGGTTGTTATGTTTTATTCTTAGCAATGTAACAAACATTTACATCACAGAAATGGAAACAAATCAGTCTTTTATCAATAATGTAGTATCATTCTCATATTGTTTACATTTCACAGATACTGTATCATTTATAGCAGGCCCCATTAGCTTTTTTGGCACAGAAATGGCGCCACAAACTACAGTACCTACTACTAAAGATAGAGACCATGTTTGTTATTTATGGATCACAAGAAAATGATGTAATGATAATATTTCATAAGTTAATAAATTCAAGTGTAGCTAGTGTAATTGTATCACTACTGTAAATCTGAAGCTGTAAGCTATGTAAAGTATGGGCCATGACTCTTTAAACCATAGGTACTGTCTGGTTGCAAAACTAGCCTGACCCAGGGTCGCTATACCGGCAGTTGACAGGGACTGTAGAATTCCGTTGCGATAGAGACAGAAAAGTGGTCATCAGGCAAATACAAGCAATACAGAAAGATGGGGCAAAACACAAGTTTAGAAACTCCTGGCAGTTGTTGAAAGGCAACTGCATGTTCCACAATGTTGTGTTGTGACTGCTTTGATGCCAGACATGGTGTATCTGAATAATGTTGAACAGGCTAGGCTGATGCCAGACATGGTGTATCTGAATAATGTTGAACAGGCTAGGCTGCTGATTGGCCACTGTGGGAATCCCCTACCTATTTAACGACGCTACTGTGTTTACTGAAATGTACATCTTTGAGCAAGTTTTATAAACGGTCATATTCATGTGGTTAACAGTATTATGGTGGACAAAAAAAAAAAATGGACGGTAATACTGAATTCATACATTATGGAACACCTTTGATAAATGCCCTCATGCAAGATGTCATCAAATATTTACTGGTTACCTAATGTCAGATATTGGAAGTACAATATCCATTGGATTAGAGTTTCAGGCTCTTACATCCAGGGTGTTGCACTTGTCACACTAATTTATGGGAAACTGAAAAGCCATGTTTGGAGTGTTTACACAATTCGTCTTCTCCCTGTTGATCATAAAAACATTTGATCCTGGAATGAGTGACGGAACGTGGAAGAACGTGATATAACACATTAGTAGCTATTTTTCATGGAGTATAACGATCAAAGGGAGTAGACTGCTTCTGGGAGAATGGCAGACATTGAGTTGTACAGTGAACACACAATGAGAGGTTCTTGAGTTGTTTACATTAATTGAAGGGTGACTGCAGGAGCCTTCTTTTGTGTGCTGTGATGATTCGCTTCCTTCCTCTCCCTTTCTCTCTTCCAACCACTCCTCCTCTCCCTCCTCACTAGTTATTAATATATGGGTCAGCAGTAGAGTACGGAGATGCATTCAAATATCCAGAATGAGCATTCATCTCCACAAAGAAATCAGCATCAGTGTACTGTTCAACCTGGTCACAATACATTGGCTGCCAACATATATGCTAATGACCTAAAGTAGTGGCGGACACCCGTAAGGATTTAAAGGTGGTTTTGGGTATTGGTAGAAGTCATTTCTTCATGTCCTCTGTGAGATGTGATTGACCATAATTATTATTCCTCCTTGCTTATAACACTGATTGGACTCTGAAACAGTTTGAATGTTAAAAAATGGCATCAGTTCATATAAGTTTAAACTCTTTCTGGAAGAGAATGGTGTGATATAATCTTTTTTAGTCACATCTCCAGGGCTGTCTTCAACCATCTCAACTTCTCTTGATGTGTGCGCATGTCTTTAAATTCTGAATTCAAATGATTGAATGCAAAGAAAGGATTTCCATCCTCCCTTGATGTAGCTGCACCATACCAGCCCAGTGAATGCTGCACTAGGTTTTATTTAAAATACTCTGCCCTCACTTGACATTGCAGCCCTCCATCTCAATTTGAGCCTTCACTTTCATTAACCTTTCATACCTTACGTTGTATGAAATTTGGCCCCTTTAGTCTCTGTTGAGTCCAGTTCCATTTGGGATGCTGCTGAATTTGAAAAGCGGGTGAATTAATGGCAACACCAGCCAGAGAAGAAACAATTTGCTTAACTTTAAAGGGGACAGATTAGGTGTGCCAAGAGGTCTCTACATCATGTTTAAATGGAGGGCTTTAAATAGTTGGCTTATTTTAAATAAAAGCATATGGAGTACAGGGAAGGGGAGAGGATATATCCACATGCCATCAACACCTGGCCTGCTTTTGATAGCTCTGTGTCTGGCTGCAAGTGCAAAGAACAAAGAGACCTTTCCTTTTTCCTTAGCACTACTGTTGGGTAATGCTCTTATATATCTCTCTGTTTTTTTTTTCTTCTTTTTTCATAATGTATACTGGATTACACACACACACACACACACACACACTATACAGTATGTCATTTTGTGTCCAATATTAATCTTTGACTCCAATAGCACTATATGGAGAGCACTGGTGCTTACAGCCCTGCTGGTGAAATATGGTGCCGTGCTGTGCCTCCTCTCAGATTTGTTTGAGGTAAAGCTGAAATCAAGTGCTGGATTTCAATGGCCCGTAACTCTAAGGGGCATTCGTATTGTTGTAAAGAGAACGTATGCCCTCCTCCCCCATTCTCAGCCTGTCAGAGGGAGGCAGAGTGGCACTTCAGATGAATTTGGGCATGAATCTGAGCTGACTTTTCATTTCCATTTTGGTGCAGCGGCCGTCCGCTGGCCACTGATGATCAGCGAGACTGCGCTGGAGTTCGTCTTCCACAACATGACCTGCAAAATGGAGGCCAGGGCTGTGTGTTTATGCACACCCCTCCCTCAGCAGTGCTGTTTAGTCTGAATGGCCTTTGAGGTCTGAAGGGTGATAGATGCAATGGGGCATTTCTGGAGAATTTGCTTTTAAGGTAGTGTGTGCGTGTGAGAGAGAGAGAGAGAGAGAGAGAGAGAGAGCTGCATGTGTATCCAGTGCAGAGATCTGGCCTCTGCTCATTCTCCAGCACTGACACTAATCTCGTCAAATCTGTCCATGATCTGTTGAGGTTCCCAACTCTTAATCTTACCGTCTTTGTCTGTCTATCATTCCCTTTTATGCTTTCTTTCTCGTTTTTCTGATGTTTTCTTCTGCGTGCCGTTATCTCCTCTGGCTGTGTTTGTCCTTACTCTGGGGGAAGCTATTCACTTCCCTTTTTTGGAGCAGGCGACTGATGGTCTCATCATATCTATTTGTTCTGCGATCTACCTTCTCTGTATTTCTGCCGATCTCTCTCCCTGGGTTATTTGTTTGTGCTATTCCTTCCTCTTTTTTGAAAAAGAAATTCACCCTATGCACTCAGTCCTTCCTACCTTTGATATTTCCACTTAGAAGACATTGCAAAAAAAAATGCTTTTGTATTCTTAAACCAGCGTTACCACAGTAACCCTTGATTTTCAAATTTTTTTGCGGAGAGGGTTCTACAGCGTTTCTTGGTTCAACTTTTTTATGAAACCTGGCAAAATTATTTGTGCGCTCTGTCTCTCGTCAGCTCATTAAGGACGCTGTTAGGTGGCTGCCTGCAGCG